>NW_027106339.1:143284-156834 GCF_000696795.3 Halyomorpha halys | reverse complement strand
AACAACTATTTTTGTTTTATTGTGCTCGCACCCCTGACCATCTTGTTCATAATTTAAAAATAGTGAGGGACAGGTGATAGGCGGGGAGCTAACAGATTTTACCTGGCTACTCGATCCGCTTCAGCAAATAGATGGTGATAGGTACCGCATATGGATGAGCATGAGATTCATCTTACCAACTACGACTTTTAAATTCAAATCCATCCCCTCCCAATACCACCAGGACACCTTTCACTTCCTATTGATTTACTCGCTCCTTCAGGTCGGCCAAGAGAAGATCATGTTCATTCATAAACGGGACGTATCGGATTTCCTTGGTGTCTGGTCCATTGTGGATTATAATAGATTTAGATTTATGAGCTCAAATTGAGAGTATATTAAATCAAAATTGTCAGAATATGCTACCACATTACCATATTTTCCTTATATTGCGTTGAACTCGTAGCTAATCCTCAAGAGAAGGGATCCTTTTTTCTCCCGGTTCATTGGAAATGGATATTCCAAAGATCAAAAAACTATTATAAATTTCTAAGATGACAAACGTACCGCATTCTCCTCAGAAACGAATTCCTCCACAGAATTAGTAAATGTACAGTAACACTTACAGAATTACTACGTAAAGTAATGGTAGTTGAGTGACATCACCTCCTTCTCCGGCTAAAATGGACAAATCGAACAGTTTTATTTGTCCACATTCCGAGACATAATGATATATTTGGCAAATGCATTTAGTGACCTTTATATACTCTTGATTTCAAAAAGTAATTAACAAATAGCAAGTAAACTGGCCCAGGAATTGAGAAAATGTATGTATACAAGCACATCCGAGAGTTGTTTAGTTGAGAATAGTTTTTATGTTTTGACTAGTGTGAAGATACATATGCTTGAAAACATTGCAAAAATATAAAATAAAATTTTGATGTTTTTAATTATTTTCAAATTTTAACAAACATCCGGACATAATATGCTTCATCCTTATTTTTTTTAAAAATTTTATTTGTAAAATGAAAAACCTTCAAAATTCCAATTTTCCTTAAGCTAAGACGTTAATCTATTTGCCCTCAATCCATCAGCAATAACTACTCCCTGAAAAAAGATATTGGTTTTTTTTTTCTTTTTAATAAGATTTTTTTTATTAAGTGTTTCGACCACTCGGGCCATTTACACTGAATTTACAAATTAGATTACAATTGGCATGTTCATACAGTTGAAATACTAACGCATGGGATACCGGGGAAGAATATATACAAATACAGTTGAAATTACAAAGTGAGAAATTTAGACAATTACCATCACATATTCAGAATTACAATTTACACTTCACAAATTTATTACTGTTGTGGCTTCTTCGCTGATCGTTTCCTGTATACATGAAGAGAATCGGTGTGACTCCAGACCAACCCAGTAAGAATGTGCCCAACAGCGAGATCGCTTCAGCAGCAGCGACACATCGGTGCATCCTCCCTCCTTCATGCGATGACAGTGGGTGAGTCGAGTATGGCCTATTCGAAGACGGGTTAATACATCTCTGTAGCAGATTCATGTTTCCGGCCGGACGTTCCAACGTATGCTGGACCATTCCTAAATTATTGTCTTGTGATAAACCATTCATTAGCCCTGCCATCAATTTTCTTTGATTTTCATGTTTTGTTTTTTTAAGTTTTTTTTTTTTAAGATTTTTTTCTATCTAATAAGATTTATTACTTTTTTGTGTGAGTGTTTGTCAATTTATTTATTTATTTTTTTTATAATTTGATCATTTTTCTTTTCAATATTGTTTTTTGAGTAAACTTTAATAATTTTAGAACATCAATATTTCAATATTATATTGAAACTTCAGTATTTAATTTTAATATTTCAATTAAGTATAACATGTATTTATGAATACTATAGCTATAGATTCATAGGTACGTGTTATACTAAAACCAATAACCTATCTATTTTACTTTATGTACCCAAAATAGAAAAGAATTTATTCCAAAGTTATTATCATAAGTGAAATTATTACGTGATAAAATAAAAATTATCATTATGAAGATTATTTTATTGCAGAAAATGACAGACAGAGCATTCTTCAATCCGAGGGTATCGTAGAGGACTCATATTAGAGTCACTGAGGTTCACTTACGGGGGTCAAAACTCTGAGAGTCGGGCTCTCTAAGGCATACAACCTTAAATAGACAATATTCAAATATTTTTTTTAATGTTAACTTTTTTCTTTGTACGTCGCAAGTAAATGTAATGCTCATACATTTCATCCGATACGTTTCTGGACCTTTCCAGGCGACCTCCGGAGCGGATACCTACGTAGAAGATGTACCTTCCGCTCTCGGGAGCTTTGGCAGATCGGCAGATACCCTCCCGAGGACGGACATCGTGACCGCTACCGGCTTTATAGAAAATTACCGAAAGGTGGTGCGGTGCCAGATATATGAATGCAGCTCGGAACAATAGCGCCCTATGGTAATGCCGCGACAAATCCCGTGTGCGCCAAGGCACGACTCTCCGTGACCCCTTTGTTCATATTCTTCAATTGCCGCTAGGACAAAGCTACCGGGCTACTCTCTTGTCTTCGTCCCTTATTTAAAACTACCTCTTGCCGCAACCACGTTCCGCGGGGACGAGGGAGGCTTTTATGGATACTAAGTTTCAACTTTACTTGGGATCCTAGAATTACGCTAATCTTTAAACACAGCAAAATTTGTATAATCAAAATTTTTTTTTCACTCTGATTAAAAATTATTTTCAATCACCTTCATATTTCAAATAACCTAGGTAACAAAAGATTTTAATTTACAAGATAACCTTGTTAAGTCATGTCGGTATCCTATGGTCTCTATTTACTACGACTATTGTTCATTTTTTTATAATGTCTAGCTCTTAATTCGATTTATTCTTAAGTTTTCTTCCCATCTTGACGGAATCAGAAATAGAGTTATTGCGCAACAAGAACTCTTTGGGCTCTAATTTAATGCTGTGGTTACTGCTCTGAAATCGTTCAAAGATTAAAAGAAATTTGCAAATATCACTTATTTACATAAAAAACACCTAAGTAAAGAACGTTATTAAGAAAACAAATGAACATCGTTACCTAATACTCCTATTTACTTATTTTCTATACATTCTATTACGTTATAGGATTTACATATCCAATTTTTTTTATTTATATAAAGTCAGGGTTAGGGGTCTCTTTTATTGAGGCCCTGCTTAGCCGTGTTCTTTGGAAAGCAGAGAAAACACCGCAAGACTGCAATGTCGCCTTAAAGTATCTGTCGTTGCAAGCCATTCAGAACTTTGCTTCCGCCACCACCACGACAGATTGCAGGACTTGCTGTCGAGCGACAGATCCAGAGAGAATTTTCTATGGACATCAGCGGTCTTCACCATAATATACATATAAAGAGGATAGCAAAATTCATTTTATTTCTTTAATGAACAGAATTTTGTACTAGAAAGAAAAAATATTAACATATATATTTGTTTAATTTTACTATTTTATTTCAAGTTTTTTTTACAGTAAATACTGTAAAATATGTTATATTTACCTCTAAAAATTTATTAAAAATTAATGCTTTATTCCAGAGACATTTTGAAAGAATTCTATAGGTCTTTTCGAAAATGCTGATTGAGACCAGATGTCTCTAGATGATGCATTCAATTTGTATTATTTCCTTTTAAAGTATAAAAATTCTATTGTTGTACTTTTTTTGGGAGAAAGGGTGGGGGGAGGGGGGTTACATAATGTTACATTTTAAGCGATGATATAGTTAATTGGAGTTTTTTTGTAATTAGAACCAGAAAAATTCGCTTACAGTACTGCTAATTACTACATAGGTTTTGTAATTTTTTAATACTTTTCTTAACTTACTTCAGGACGAAAATGACCCAAATTGTTGAAGAGCACAAATCCTTTTTAAAGTATATAAAATATAAATGACTGAACAAATACACAGGATGGTTCAGATGTGAATGACTGTATTATAGAAGGTACTACTAGAACCTACTAATACCAAATTATAATTTTTAATTTTTCAATTAAGAATTATATCAATTTTATTTTTACTAATCATATCGTAAATGATGTATTTAACACAATTCTGTACATGGTTTTCTTTTTTTTTTTTTTTGCTTAATTAAATTTTTTGCTACTTTTCCTAGGAAGTAAATTAATCACGTCACCATTGGAAAGCACATTAAGTTTCATATAAGATTAGTACATTTTATCTACATGATAGCAATATACGGAGGCTCCAGAAGAATCTCATATCCAAGGAATGGTAAATCTCTCTAAATCTATAAATGTTCGCATACTTATCAATTAGGGACTAAAATAAATTTTAATTTTGTGTTAGCAGTTGGTGCTTATAAACCCCAAAGATACAGTCCTTCACCAGTGAACCATCCTATATTGTACAGGTAAAATTATTATGCACCATCTTAATAAAAGATTCCAATTGATGACCGACTTAAAGAAAGTGTCATTATATTATCTCGCGCTTCACCCAAACAAGATGTTAATTTGACACAAATTGTAACCATTTTGACTGTATGCAAATACTGATATATCAAGTAAGATAAGTATCAGCACTATTAATTGTTTACATTTTGTTTGTCATTAAATTCATTTTTATAACTTGTCTAAATATTAGTATATTTAATAGTACCCTTCTAGCCACACTGTCCCAATAATTGGTGATTTTGAGCCGAAATTTTGGAATCATATTTTACAGACTAATAAAGTATTGTACCGAATTATATTTAAAAATAATAATTTCTAAAATAGGGACTTCAATAGGCTAATTTTTTACGAAGAAGGATAATATAAAACTTTCCAAACAATAACAAATATCTTATTGCTCAAATCATATATCACTCAGAACATTTAACATGAATGGTAATGTTTACATTTTATTAATCAGCTGACATTCCAACCAATCCTAACACTATCCTCACCACGTATGCCGATGACACATGTGTGCTCGCTGTTAATAATAACCCATTACTTGTATCCCAAAATCTCCAATCCCATATCACAGCCCTCGAAGATTGGTGTCGTAATTGGAGGAGTAACATAAATTCCAACAAATTCCATCAACTCACCTTTACCCTTCGTCGTAAACCTACTGACTGCCCTACAGTTTCATTTAATGATGTTACTCTTACCCCTGTCGAACAGATCCGCTACATCTGGATCAGTGATTAACCTGGAATCCTCACACCAGACTGAAAAGGCAGGAAAGTGCACGTCGATTTCGACTATTACAGCACTTACTAGACAAACGGTCTAAACTTCCAACACATTACAAAAGACTGATCTACATGACTGTAATAAGGTCAATCTGCACATATGGAATTGAGCTTTGGGGCTCCACTAAACCTTCGAATTCCTCTCGTATTCAATCCTTACAATCCAAAATCCTTCATAAAATCCTCAATGCTCCTTACTTTGTCACGAATAAAATCATACATAAAGACCTTAATGTTCCCTATGTAACCGATCTACCCCGATCTTCCATTATAAACTCTCTAACCACTCAAACCCCCTAGTTTCTAATCTTGCATCCTCTTCCATTCCTGACAATCCTTCGAGGCGCCTGAAAAGAAGATGGCCACGAGACCAGTTAATGTAAAATATCATTAGAGTGCTACCAATGGGTAGTTTCTCTACACGCAATTTAACTTAGATCAGATTTACTAAATGTATTATAATGTACAGTTGTAAATAGCAATAAATAAATATTAAATATTAAAAATCTTAAACATTTTATTAATAAATTAATATATTTGGAACACATTAATTTATTTATTTAAATCTTAATAATTCATAACAATAAAAATCATTAGAAATGAATATATCCGAAACAAAACGTTAACGGACATACCTTCATAGGAAATGTTTTGAGATTCTTAATTCATATTTTCAATTAGAGCAATTGGCGCTGAAAAACCTGCATGTATATATTTAAACTTGTAAGACGGAAAAGTTCACTACTAACATGAAAATGTTTATAAAATAAATCAGTTTATAGCCTGAGGCCCATAGTCCTTAGAATACCAGTCCGTAATGAGAGGGCACACTGAACCCAGGTAGAACCTATAATCTGGGCATTAGGGACAGTTACCGAGGGCCCTAAATGTCGTTTAATTTAGCCTGGACAAAAAACTCAAGAGCATGTTGGCCGTCGATAAAGTGACATTAAGTAGAGCAGTAAGTGGTGTTCCAAGCCGGTCATTTCGGAATTAGTGGATATCATTAAAGCCGTGGGCCGTGTCATTACACCGCGCCGTACGGGAATTGTGCAAGAAGGTAAAAAAATACGGCGAGGACGTCGCGAACGGGGAATTATATGGTCCAAAATATCTAATAGTCGATGGCACGGTAGACGGATAGCGTCACACTATGTCTGAGGTTGAGAGTATGTTGAAAGATACATCGGTGTCCTGGATAAATTTCTATTTCAACATGTTGCAAGAGTTAGTTGATAATAGATGTTACTAAGTAAAGATTAAAGAACTTACATTTATTATTATATAATATATTATTACCATTATAATAATTTGAAAATTTATACGAAATGTTGACACTAATTTTAGGATGTTATTAGAACTCAATAATGTTTATGGGGACATTAAAGCATTACGGTTCATTTAATTTTAGTTAGTTTAATGGCTGATTCTTAAAAAAAAATGTTTGTTTATATTAATTTCAGTAATCTCAACCATTTTTTGTTTCATTGATTGTAAAAAACTGCATTACTTAGAAACATCAAACAAGCATTGATTACAAGGTGTATACTTTTATTGCTTTAATTTAATTTATTTCTACTCCTTATGATAAAAATTAACCTGAATTATAACTCTCAAAATTTGATAAAACATCAGCTTTAAATAATTTTGTGGCATATTTTTTAGATGGGGACTATTGTAAACAACTTATCTTTGTGTCTGTTGAATAAATAACTTAAGCAGAATAAATAATTTAATCATTACCACTAAATGTGTCTCTGTTTTTTTTTCTATATTTCAAACTTTAAGCTCTAATATTCTGAAATTAGCATTATTCAAAGTCCGTTTTAGGAGGCCTATAGTATTTCCAACATTACTAGTTTATTTTCTAGATTACGTTTTGGTAACAGCTTAAAAATCGGGGAAAAAAACACGATAGCCAAAGTAACCTCTGAATAGTGAAAGCACTTTTTAGACCATGAAATAGTTTCTCCATTTATTACAGTTTTTAATAAATACAAATAATTTTTTTTCAAAACTATAAAATATGATTAGTATTAAATTCTGTTTTGTGATGAAGATGACAATATTAATTTTATAAAATTATATTGTTGTTACCTAACTTTTTTTCTATTTTGTGATGATTATAAGACTTACCTGGAATATAATTGATTAATCATTTGCAATATTTTAACATATATTTATTTTTATTCTGGAAGTTAGTTGACCGCATGAAGTAGATTGTAGACCACTTTGTCAAGGCTGACTTGATTGAAACAAGGATGGCAACTGACTGAATTTGAAATTGAGTTCAGCCCTTCAAAGTGGAACGAAACGTTGGTTAACAATAAATTATTTTTTCAATGAATTTTGGCGACTTATTTTCCGCATCCGTACTACTTTCTTACGATATATTGTTTTGTTTCTTTTAACATTTTTTTTAGAAAGTTAACATTGTTTAAATTGGCTACATGCTGCTAATAAAAAGGAATCCAGAAAAAATATATATAATACACATTAATAAATTTTGCTGGTAGCTAATCAAAAATATTATACGTAAGATATATTCATAATATATTAGTTTTATGCTATTAATTTTAGCATCTTTACCGTCATAGTGAATTCTCTTATGATGTTTACGTTATTAAGTACTTATTTAATTTAATAACTAGCTGGTCCGGCAATGTTGAATTGTTAAAATATTTAGGTATGTACATTGATTGAATGAACACAATTGAGCCTTATTCGTAATTTAAAGTTATTATTTTATCAGTAACTGAAAATATCAATCATTATGTTTAGTTTAAATTACAATATTACGTACTCATTATTATGTTTATGTCTTGATTTCATAAATGGAATCCACATTTACAATAAAGAATCATCCTTTATTTCCAAAAGATCAAATTTCCTCAAGGAATTTCCTTAGAAGGAAAACAGAATAACATAAAAAAAATAAATAAGGAATCATCAAACTTTTTTTTGAAAAGATTCATAATTTTTACGGATATTTTTTTCATTTAACGACAAAACCTAAAGCTTTATCTATATATAACAGTTATATAAGGAATGCTGTGGCATGGGGGTATGTTATAAAATGAAAATTCCTGAAAAACTACCGATAAAACACAAAGCTTGGTAGCAGAAATGGGCAAAAATTAGATATAGCTAAAATTGCCATGGATACGACCCTTATTCATGAATGAACCATTGATAAATAAATATCGCATCCATGGCAATTTTAGCTATTAGTTGCATAGTTCCCTAACTTTGCTTTGTTGGCTCTATATTGCGTACGAGAGCTCAATAGTATTGCTATTTGTTTATCACGGTATTTTATGGTTTTGTGGCTTAATTGATTTTTTTATACCCCTGATTTTTATTATGAAATCGCTGTTTAGTCTTAAACTAAGCATTCATTTTTTTTTTTTATTGCCGCGCGAAAAAGTAAGCCGTCATTTTGCATGACATTATTCCGTATTCAGTGCCAGTGTTATTTTATTTTTTTCGTCATTTAAGAAATTATCTATTATGAGTTATATTCCTTATCGTTCTAATGCAGTACCTAATTACAAAAATATTACTATAAAGATTCCATAAAAGTTGTTTATCAAAGTATCAAAAGATGTCAAAACTAGAAACATTTGGTTAAAGCTGGCTAGAAGGGATCGAAATTATTATCGAACCCAAATGACAGATTATATTTTTGTGATGTTCACGTCAGCTTATGTATTATGCAAGATACAAATTGTAAGTTCATTTGAGGTTATATTTATTCTGAAAGACTACTTGAAGTGACTAATAACAAATATTTTGCCTTCCAGTTCAAAAAAAAATATCAGAATCATGTTCGATTCAAAATAATGTGTTCAGTAAAAAAATAAAATAAACATCTAAAATGTGTGAATCGCTTAGTCAGGGTTGTTTATTTATGTTTAAATGATGATATGAAACCATCATACATGCTAGCATTTTCCTTCTGTTGGTACACAAATTAAAAATCTTAGTTCTTAAAACTAAAATTAAAAATTAATCCTGTATCTATATCAATACAACACATATGATTGGGTTTTTTAATTGAATATAATATTAACATTATTTCAATTTTTTTTTCTATATGGTCAAATACTCTATTAAATTTTAGGTTTATTGTTACGCTCTTGTGTATAAAATATTTTTTGGTAAATCCATTGTATACAATTGTACATATGTATATAATCTACTCATGTATATTATATATATATGTATATTAATTATATACAAACAAATACCTTTATTTTTCTACATTGGCACCTTCAACGTATAATTGTCCATCATGAAATCATGGTGGAACTTGAAGTGATGGTTTGAACCTGGAAAGCTTATCCAGGTCTCATGTTATGAGCAGACCAAGAGATACCATAGACGTTTTACCAGAAACATGTGTTAATGAAAAAACACTGACATGAGGAGGACATAGTGAGCGTCTGTCCACCATATAATAACAGGTTGCACGATATCAGGAGGGAGAGAATGAAAAGGCATAATAATTTGGCAAAAGTAAGTCATCAAAGCCTTGTTAAATATTCCAAACTTTCATCGGTGTCAAAAGCTAATCTCTCCGTTACCAAAGTACCAATTACTTTTGGGTAGTTCCAAACAGTATATGGGAAATTATAGTTCCATTGAAAGAAAGAAGGATGGATTTATTATTGAATTCAGAGTTGCCAATGACAACGATATTTGTAATGTGGTTGAAGGGAAAACAAGGAAATATAAGGAGCAATGTGAGAAAGTGAATCAACTCTACCGCCTAAATGAACGAAAAATGTATCTTTGTATCATTCCTATCAATTTATTAACAGAATTGTTAAATTTTTTAAATATTCCATCAATAGAACCGAAACCTTTGACTTACTGAATCAGAAAAGGTGAATTTTTCAGTAATAACTGAGGGAGTGAACATTTCCTATATCGAATAAAAAATATTATATTTTTTATTTCATTGTATTTTTTTTGTTAATTTAAACTAATTTAGTGTACTGAATTCTTGTAAGATGAAAAAATTTACTAGTGAAACTAAATAAATACTTCCTACACATTATATCAATAATCACTTCACATTCGTAGTTCGAGATCAAAATTATAGAGGAAGCGTCATTGCATCATGCAAGAAATGACAATGAAATTTATTGGACCATGTTAGAGATCGCATTAGCCTTTCTGCGCAATCCATTCATCAGTTTATCGCGGAAAAAAAAGAAAAAAAAAAGATTTTCCATATCACTGTCGTTTATAATATTCTTGAACATCCTCTTGAACTTCCTGACAAAAATTTACCAGTGAATACGAAAGTGGCCTAACGCTTAGAGAGGCCAGACAGTGGTGATCGATGCCCGAACTCCTGATCATCGGGAAACTCACGTGTCCACCTGCTTTACAATTGAGATAGACCCAGAATTCGGGTCCTGCCGAAACGTCCCAGACGAATGACAACAAGGCGATTTGTCTGCTGCTCTTGTGGGATTAAAATTTCAAATGGCACCTGATCCTATCTCCGTCTACATACATTTATTCATTTTCAGGTTTTTTTCCAGTATCTTTTCATTTTTTTCTTCCTACTCGACGACTCTCAGTTCTTTGGGAGCATGGTCATTAGAAGTCGTCGGATATGGAGCGGGTCGCAAAAAAATGTCCACATTCATTAATGATTCCGACGGTTGCTATCTTCTAGTCATTCATTCATTCAGGCTGGGACCTACAATTCATATAGCGTGTTTCAGAACCTTCGAGAAACTGCGTGGAAAGCGAAATAAATGATATTATTTGTTTCATCTTATTGCTAGTGAATAAATGAATATGCTTTTGCGTATATTACTGTTCTGTTCTGTGAAATTCAATAAAAAAATGTAATTAAAATCATTAATCAATTATTAAAAAAATATCCATTAAGTCTCAGCCTCTTTATTTGCTTATTATTATTCTCGTCACCTCACATCTTTCGTAGGTTTAAAAAATGTATTGTTGGTAAAGAGAGTTATAAGGTTATATTAGAAAGTGTAAATGTAATAATAATATTAGAAAAAGTGAATTAGTTAGATAAGAAATAGGTTGATAAACTAAAATATAATCGGACAAAGGCAGAATAGCCTGCAATTTTTTGACAACATTGGAGCTTTGATAATTAGAAATAAGTTATCCTTGAGAATGACTGGAAGGGCCGAAATGTTGGAACGAATTAATAAGAAAATATACAGGTTAAGTCTTAATAGATTTTTTGATTATAATTGATGAATAAACCAGTCTCAAAGAAGAATCAAATTATTTAAAATAATTAAGTTTACTATTCAATATACCAAATTCTGGAAAACTTAAACACTCTTAAAACTTCCAGTAACTTTTATTTATTCATAGGATGACGTTTTGGACTAATTTTTGTCTATTTTCATACCAAATTCCTTGTGAATTACTGCTCGTTTAACTGTCAATAAGTTTTAATTCATCAAATTATGAAATAGTGTCTTCGTAATTAATATATCTCTACAGTATTTTATGTTGTTAATTTCAGTTCCCTAATTGCACTGTGGAGGGATTAGGTTTGAAATTGAATCAAAATTAGTCTGAAACGTCATGCAATAATAAATAAAAGATACAATTAGGTTTACAGATAAATATGTGACAATTAAAAAACAAATTATAATATAATTTCAAGTTTATTACAAAAAGATAACAGACTTATTCAAGGCATAGTGAGAATAAATTCGAAATAAAGTAGACCTGACAATTATAATTATTATCTGGTTATACTCTTATTTTTGTTTTATTTATATATTTCATTTATTTATTTATTGGCATTTACAACTTTTACATAAAGATAAATCTAACAAATTTGATGTAAGATCATAATGGTTTGATACAGGCATGTAGAGAAACTACCCATTGGTAGCACTCTAATAATATTTCTACATTATAAGGTCTGGAAGCCATCTTCTTTTCAGGCACATCGGAGGATTATCAGGAATTGAACATGAAGCAAGGTTAGAAACTAGTGATATTCCATGTAAGATATGAAACATAGAATTCAAGTCGACTATATTTATGTATGTCCATGATGAAATATGTATCGCTATTGAAGAGCCAATGAGCTTTGATTACCTAGCTGTATTAACTCATTAATCTACTAAAAAATAAAAAAAACATTTTAAGAGAATGCCAACCAACATTATTTATTTCTTATAATCATTATCTTTGTCTGTTATCACTATTTATGATATTACTTTTAAGCTTATGTTAATGTAACAGAGACATTTATAAATATAGTATAAAATACAAAACAAATATTTATAAATTTCTAATGATGCGTTAGTATGTTGTTAATTGTTGCCCGTGAATATTATATTAGAAGAAGCTTGTGTGGCTTGAAGTGGGCTTGAAACCTGTATGTGTTCGCCATGACGAAGGGCTGAAATACTGGCCGAAACGTTGGCACAAATAAAGTAAGTTTTTACTTATATGATTGCTTCACTTACTCAACCCCATACTATCCCTTATTCATTTAATGTATTTTACCTACCTATTAGTATAATTTTATTAGAAACTCACTCAGCCTAACCCTATCTAACTTTACTTGCTTCCATAATCCTCCTTGAAGGTCTGAACCTATAAGGTTAATGATCGTACTCAGCCTCCACTGGCTCTCGGTATCAGTGCAGCAACTGAGTAACCGCTAGGACCTCATAGAGTCCTGTTTTATCTCTCCACACGTAAAAGAACAAATTTAGAACGGAATTCTCCTAGAGGAGGCTAATATTGTTTAAGTGTAAGTAAGCCTGTGCTCAATATGTATGCTTTATTATTCTATATTTGAATTTGAAAATCTTACAATCTTTGAATTACGAAATACTTATTGGACTGCAGTAAGCTGGACAATATTAAAATAACTAACCCTGCTCTCGAGTTCTGCTAGGG
The DNA here is from genome assembly GCF_000696795.3 of Halyomorpha halys. Lineage (NCBI taxonomy): Eukaryota > Metazoa > Arthropoda > Insecta > Hemiptera > Pentatomidae > Halyomorpha > Halyomorpha halys. The sequence continues at coordinate 143,661 of NW_027106339.1, read as the reverse complement.
GAAATGAGCTATTGCAGCTGGACAGGCGAGGTTAATGTTGGCTAGGAGAGTGAAATATAATGAAGCCGTTACCATGGAGAACAGGTGAGCCATTTCGCAGACAGACAGCTTCCTCCTGAGGGCTCAACAAAAAATTAATCAACGCAGAGCAGATATCCTCAACTGTGACAGGGCAGCTGCTATACCAAAACTGTGATTCAATTACAACAAACTGCCTTAGGGGTCAATGTCATGTTAGGGTTGAATTCGGTGCCAGTTAGATACTTTTTCATTTTAGTTTGTATCATATATATATATATATATATGTATCATATACATATATACATCTACAGCAAATTTACTTGTTGTGCATATTTCTGTACAGTTGCAAATAACAA
>NW_027106339.1:134773-143234 GCF_000696795.3 Halyomorpha halys | reverse complement strand
TATATTAGTACTTTTTAAGAGTGTAATGTACTAAATCAAAGATTGTGCAAGAATCTGATTTTGTCAAAACCATGCTCGACCGCCAGATTTTTAACCAATTAAGGGTACCTATTTCCTAAAGTTTGGTAGATCCCGGAGACCTCAAGTTACAGTGAAACAGAAAATAATTATTTGCCACAGCCGGATTCGAATGCGGGCCCTCTAGAGTTAGTAGCATAGTGCCTGAACACTTAGTTACCTGCTCCCTGATATACATTCACATAAACGGTTTCCCACTATATGTCTTCACTCTCTTAACCGCTACATTCTTTCTTTCGTTTTCGATTTGTGGGTTTATCATTTGGTGAGTCATAATGGAGGCTTTTTGTCTAGCGCTCTTAGCTCTGCAACTAAGGAATTTCCAATTGAATTGATTATATTTTTTTTTATGTTATACTGATTCTGATAAATCAGTAAATGAATTCACATCGGGCCTTTTTCTGATCTGACGCGTACTAAAAATATAAATTGACGAAAACCACAACAATCGCTTTTAATGGTTTAAGGAATAGCGGACAAATTTAAAGGACCTATCATTATAATTTGGTTCAGCTTGACCGACCAAGAAGCAGAAAAAGCTATTGTAATGAAGACGACCTAATAAATAAATACGATGGCGAATTCATTCGCGAAATTTAGTTTTTAAAATGAACACGTATTAAAATAATTTACAATGTTGCTATTAGGTATTTTATTATGATACAGCATAATTATGTACGCTGCAGAGGAAAGAAACTAGAAGAAATAAAATAATTAACATAAAATAGACCATATGCTCAAGTTATGAACCAGCAAAAAGACAAAACTTGCAGAGTTTTGTTTGATTCACCGCTAGGGCGGGTGAATATATATGTATGTTATGTAAATAGAATCAAATGCCTTTTACGGCCAAATAATCGATCTAATAAAGAAATACCAGAGGAAAAATCTTTATAACGTCAATAAATAATAGTATTAAAAAGTATCCTTTAAAAGGTTATGTTAATCTTAAGTTCTTTGTCAAGACCTTTTTTTTCTTGTCAAGATTGTTTTTTTTTTGTTCCATTCTATTCTGTTTAGTTCATCTTATAAACTTGTTTGTTAATTAACTTTTTTTTTTCCGTTTAACTCCTCGGCAGTTTCTGTCCACCTTAATAATCATAACTTCCAAATCTAACACAGCACAGCTTCTCTAAAGAGGATATTAGAGTCGAAAGGGAGAATAAGACACCCCGCCTGCAGGATCTCTAAGACAAGGAAACTGTGGATTTATGTCCTTGGAGTACGTTCATCAGAGTTATGGGCTATCAGGACTCATGGGGTCCTCACAAATTATTATGAGTGATGAACGTAATCTTATTAATCGGCTTCTTTATATTGAGAAAATGAAAACAGTTTGGTATATAATAAATGATATTTTATAGGCACATACATCTTCTTGAAGTAAAATCAAAACGTTTTGTTAGAGATTAATTTTAGACACATATTGGCAACACAAAAAGGTTAACAATAAAATAAGTAATACAATTGTGGATAGTGTCGATTCATCAACCTATGGGGAAAATATAAGAGCTCTTTTAATATGGGTACAAAACATCCTATCGCTGTACTCATAATTCAACTAATTTTCAAATTAAATTGGACTGATCAGTTAGTTCTGTTAATTTGGATACCAGGACACAAAAACGTTCCGTACAATATAGTACAAGAAAAAAGGCAGTTATTTCACCCCAATTTTTTATTACTTAATTGAAAACTAGGTATAATTACGAGTCAAAATTGATGAGTCTGCCAAGTAGAGGTGGGGGGAATAAAAACTGGCGGCTGTTTTTAAACGTTAATAATAATTAATTTTTTATTCGGAGCTCTATATCTTTACAACTACCAAAAACAATAGAAAATCTAAGAGAACATCATATAAAGTAGAGTAAATTTACTAAAATGAAAGCCCAACAGAGCTATTTACGTTCAATAGTTCTTGAGATATAGCTTTATTAAAAGCAACATTTCATACAAATGTTGTATGGAACGTACTGAAATATAACTATAGTTATACATAGTATAATTATTATCCTATATTAAATGAAGTAAACAAAATAATAAATATGAAGATACCATCTCCTTAGAAAATAAAAAAATAAAATTTGGCTTACTTTGCTCAATCAGTAGACTGAACAGTAGAGTAGTTAATAAACAGGATAGGATAAAAAGACAATCAATTCCAATGTTTCAAAATTATTTTATTAAAATATTGTTCGCTTTGTTGAATATGGATGTTATTGGAAATGTTTTAAAAAAAATTTTTTTTGAGCAATTTCTGAATTTTTATTTATCACTGACATAACTATTGTTCCTTGCAGCTTTAGTTTGGTAAGTTCGGAGCTTCAATATTGCTTAAGCCGTCTAAGAAGTTCTATTGCTCTCCTTATGAGTTTCTTCAATTATATTCAAGTTTCTAAAGAAGTTCCTGCTGATTAAATATTTTTAATAACTAGAATACAGACACTAATTAAGGCATTTCATATTTTATATTGCTCGAAATGGAAATGTGATATAAAGTTTCAGAAATAGCCAGAAAGTATGTTTTTCTTAGTTCATAAAATGATGTTGATAAATGGAACATCTCTCTATTATTAAATGAGAAATACCTACAGTAACTAGGACTGATACCAACTCCGGTATTATTTCATTAAATGAAGAAATTTCCAATTATTTCAGGCAGGGGGAAGTGTAGTTCGTTTGACGTATTTTTGTGGACCTAATGGTGCAAGAAGACCGAAGATTAGTTGAATAATAATAAACTTTTAGTGAAAATCCAGAGAAGCATGCTTCAGGTGATGTTACTGGATAATTGTTATACTTGCACTATATAGCACAACAAATTCCAAAGAGCACCCAAAAGAATCCCGAATTGCTTCCTTATCTTCCACTTAGAATAACTATTGCTTCTATCCTTCAGCTATGGAAATGTGGAATTAAATATAACATGAAAATGCATTGGAAGCTGTAATGCCAAACTCCGAAATTCGATATCGTTATCGTTCTGATTTTGGATTATAGGGATTGAGCTAGCTGAGATAGTAAGGCCTTGCGCTCTTAAATCATTTTTATTCAATAGATTAGTCGTTTTAAAAGTAAACGAGTCCAAATAAAAACATGTTACCTTCACCCTCCGACGCAGATCCTATCCACCTTATCGATTGACTGTGAATGTCCTAGGCCCCGCGCGAAGTACTACGGAAATGCATCACGCGTTTCTTGACTTGGGTTCGTCACTATCACGCCTATTTTTATGAGCGCCAGTTGGCAATTTGGGTATAGGCTACCTGACCGGGTAGAGGCTGTTAGTGAGTATGGTATACTCATTCGGTATGCTTGAAAAAATACCGGGTAGGGCTCCGAACTCGGAACCTTTGGGTTGGTAGATAGGCGCGTTACCACGCTGCTTCCATCACCCCATGGAATCCACATACTAGACTTAAAAAACAAAAAGGGTAACCGACGATTTGGACAATTGTATGGACTGCTAAGTAGAAAATCACTGCTTTCAGTAGACAACAAATTACTACTTAGCAAAACAATAATATAACCTATTTGGACTTATGGAATAGAACTGTGGGGACACCTAATAACTCTAAAAGCAAAGACGCTCAATCCATTCAGTCTAAAGTCCATCAAACAACACCAAATGCTCACACCAATATCCTACATCACGACCTTAATATCCCATTTGTATCAGACCTTATGAAATCCAAATTCACAACATTCCATGAGAATCTCACTCGTCACTCCTTAGACTCCTGGTAAATAGGCCTGTAGTATTCTTACTTTATCTGCGTCTTGGCAGGCGTACACCAAAGGACTCTATATCAATAACTACAACACATCATTTCCATAAATATAATATTTTTATTTTGATGAGATTTTAAATGTTCATGCCAAATTTAGTGGGTTTATCCGTCATGTCGCAGTAATGTTAAAATCATCACCTCACTATTTACCGATCACAAGTAAAGAAGGAAACGAGCTCCGAGGTCCTTATCCCTTGTCTTCTCACACAGAAGTGTGAAAACACTGTATAAGTATCGATGTGACTCAATGTTTTCGTTTGCAGACCATTTTTGTTTTTTAACTTATCAATATTTTAATCATTTTTTATAATGTCCTCTATCATTACTACCACCAATTGCGCAAACTGCGGCATATTGAATCGTATGTTGATAAATAATTTTTAAGTATAAAAAGGAAAATAAATACAACTTATCGACCTTACGTTATGGGTTTTTTATGCTAATACTGATTGGGTACTTCTCTCTCAACTCAGCTCAACTTTCATGGACAGTTTGAAATACAACAAGGTATTAATATTAATCACAAATTAAAGCTTACTAGTAATGAAAAAATTGTTATCAATTTGTGGCGACTGATAAAGAGATTTTTAATTCACACTGAAATTGATTGGTGTTATTACGTGAATATCTATAATGAATATCACACTGACTCTCTTCATTCTGGTTCTTGTTGGAAGTATTGCATCGCAGAACAGCTCTCAATACTTTGAGGAAGACATCGATGGTAAGGGCATTCACAGACCACTTTTCAGTGACACAGTATTCCTTGAAGGAAATATTATATGAACCAAAAAGAATTTGTAATTAAAAAGTTTATAGAATGACTGCACCGGTATATCCTAAAACGGAATAAAATAATGAACGTATTAAATTCAAATTTCAACTATTCTACTTAACTTTTTTTTTTACTATTACTCAAATTTTAATTAGTTCTATCACAGACTGTTTTTATTCTGGACCTTTGTAAATCATAAAAATGATACGGGCTTTTGAGATTGAATTAAGTAATTATTTGATCTTTTTATGTCGTATTTTAATTTTAATTGTATACATGTAACAGTTATATAGAAAAATAGATTACGAAGATTCCTGCTTATAAGAGATCTTTTATTAGTGTTTACAAATGAGCCATGAAAAGCCATATTAGATTGTAAAATGCTAAATGAAAAAAATTAACTATAGAATCACACACAGCCAAGTTTAATTCAGAAGATGTACATATGAGGGGGGAGCACTAAACACCTTGCTAACTTTAGTATCTCATTTTAATTTTATTAAATTTTACACAAAATTTTTAACAGGAATATCTAGTCATTTTTCGCAATAATTTCGAAATTTACAACTTTAATCTTTTTATCCCATTCATCCACAATCCAATTGTTTTATTTACTGCTATTGTACGAAAATGCTTCTACAATGCTTCTGGAATATTCAAACCTCTTGAATGAAATGAACGATGTATTGTGTGTCAATTTTATAATCAGGAACCATATACTATAATGTAATACACCGTATAATACTGTACGTATTTGAAACTAATATATCGCATTTAACCTCGCATATAGCCCATATCAATTGAATTGGACCAGAATGAATCGATTAATTTAACCGAAATTGATCAATTGAATCGAATTAATGAAACGATTTAATCAATTGATTACGTGGAACGTTTTATGTAGTAACCACTGCTAATGAAATTTTACATATAATCAAAGAATACATTTGAACATAGGTTTAATTTTGAAAAATGACTTAGAAAATAAATTAATTATGTAAAACGTTTGAGATTATAATAAGTATGGAAATAACTTCAAATCAAAATATATCATTTACTTTCAAAAATATTTTAATTTTTTTTTCAGAGATTCCAGAAATAATTTATAGCTAATAGGAGCATATTACTTCTTTTTTAAGATATTGAAAACTTTTTTATCAAAAAGTACTAATTAAAATAAATTTAAACACTTAAAGTTAAACACATAAATTGCACAATATAAATAAAAATTCATAATACTTGAACACACCTTCTTCAGATTAGTGCATCTAAATTCACTTCCAGATTCTTTTTTTTTTTCTAAGAAACCATTTTCACATCAACTGGAAACCTATTTTATTTAATGTTTAATGTAATTTATCCATTGAACTGTAAATGATAACCTTAAATATTATTATTGTCAATTTTATAAAACGAGCACATTTCAATAAACTAAAACACACTATTTTAGGCTTAAAACTTTATAATTATTTTTCAAGATGGCACCTCTTAATTAGCTGTAGCAATTAAACCAATTACAAACCGGTAATGATCCAAATCAGAGCAAAGACTATACAAGCTTTCTCTCAAATTAAAGTTTGGGGAACTTCTGTCATCCATATTTATAACAAATGTTTTTTTCAAACAATTTTACTAATTAGACCCCTCAAATTCATGTTCACAATAAAACATTAGGAATTCTTTGATTTTTAATAAACTTTAGTTTTTTCGTATATAAAAATATGGCGTACTTCACAGTGGTGCATTTCGAAGTAGCGTTACTAACAAAATAAAGTAAGTTTCCAATAGCGTTACCAAAAACAAAATTTCTCTCTTTTAGGAAAATTAATATTTTTCAATTAATTTTTTGGCTTATTATTTATTACATATAAATTCTGCAATTGCTTACCCCAAAAACGAAATAAAAAGTTTTAATTTTGCTAAAAGAGAGAATATTTTATTGTATTGTTTGTAAAGTTAGTGAAAATATACTTACCACGACTGTGAAGTAAGCTACTGGTATGATAGGCACATACTGGAGAATTCAACCATTTTTTTTTATCAAGTCTTCGGATATCTACCCTTGATCAATCCACGATCATAAACTCAAGTTTTACAAAAGGAATTATTCATTTTTTAATTATCTAAATATTAAAATAGGCTGAAATGGATAAATAAGTATTATTTACTTTTGCAAAGCATTCAACTTTAAAAAAACAATTTGAAATTATAAGGAAATTGTAAATAATTGTAATACAAATCTCTATTTTTTTGAAAATTGTTTTTTCTGAAAAAAATGTTTAAGATATATTTGGAATATATAGTGTAGGAGAGTATTACGATTGTGCCAGGGACGGAATAATCTAATAATAATAAAGGCTCAGCGAACCCAAAAGTTCGATGCTGATACCACTAATCGCTGTCTACATACATCCTTCCAGTGACATCACTCTAACCCAATTTTACTAAATCAGTTTTAACGCAATCCTCCCATCTACGTTTCGGTCTAACCTTCGGACATTTATCCGTCGGTACATTGTTTATTAAGATTTTAGTAATCCGCTCATTGCTTAGCCCTACAACCTTATACGCCGCAATACTATAACCTGAATTATATTCCCCAGGTGCAGTTCCCTTAACTACCTCAGTGAAGTTGGCCCCCGTCCTCGAAATATTTCAAATTTTTTTTTAGTTCTAGTTAGTATCCGTAAGAGTTCTAGAGTTCTCGATTATTTATAGATATAGTTCTAATGTTTAAAACATCAATAATACCAGTGAAATGCACGCGCGTAAAATACGTATTTTGTGCAATTTCAACACCGAATATCTATTTTATTACCGTATATCAAAACTTTTTGGAAATTTTTTTTTTTCGTTTTCTGGGAGTTCTTTTGACCCCCTAAGAGTTCTAAAAATTATCCTTATTCAATAAATCCGTAATGTTGCCTGCAAAAAAGATAAACGGCTGCGAAGTTGCACAAAATCATGCGTTGTGATTTTTTTATATTAAACAAAATAAATAATTCTTTTTTTATTAGGAATTTTGAATCTCGTATAGGAGCTACTAGAACTCTAAGAACTCATAATTTCTACGTTTTCTCAGCTGGAAAATTTGCGAACAAAAATTTTTGGAAATCTTTTCCTGCTTTTTTGAGTTCTTGTTGCCTCTTCCCCCAAGAGTTCTAAAAATATCCTTATTAAATAAATTCGCAATGTTGCCAGGAAAATAGATATACGGTGTTAAAGTTGCACCAAATAGGTATTTTACGCGCGGGCATTTGACTGGTATTATTGATGTTTTTAAGATCAGAACTGTTTCTATAAATAATCGATAACTCTAGAACTCTTATGGATACTACTAGAACAAAAAAAAATTGAAATATTTCGAGGGTGGTGGGCCAACTTCACTGAGGTTCTTTACCTCAGTGTCGTGTAGACTTCTAAATCTCCCCTTGATTCATCCTTTCTCGGTCCGAATATTTTACGTTATAATTTATTTTCGAAAAACTTAGGCTCTGTTTATCCCTTCGTGAAAGAGCCCGCGTCCCTCATCCATAAAGAACACTGGGGAGGATAATAGTTTTGTAAATTACAATTTTTAACTTTTTAGACAGAAGACGAGAGCTAAACAGTTTCGAATTGAAAAGTAACAAGCTTTTCCCGCCACCAACCTCGTTTTTATTTTCTTATAAATTTCGTTGTTTCTAGTGTGATGGCAAGATTTTTAATATTTTCAACTGAAATAGTCGGCGTTAGCGAAGAGTGTTTGAAATGGGTTTGACCCGGCCGAAATTGTTATCAACATTTATATTTCATTAGTATATTTCATATATATATA
>NW_027106339.1:117158-129353 GCF_000696795.3 Halyomorpha halys | reverse complement strand
TCTGTTTATAACTCCCCTCTGCCAGTTTACGAACAATTCCTCGTAAACTACAACAAAAAGTAAAAATAACAAAAAATAAAATACCATTATATATGTTACAACAAAGAAATTAAAACTAGATATACACACTTTACCAAACTTAATCTAACATTTTGCTATTTACACAATTTTATATATACAACTTAAGGCTATTTACACTGGTCACCCACTCACGCTCTTTCCTTTAAACAACAAACAAAACAAAACACTCCATGTGTCTCCGGAGTTGTTAGCGCTGGGAACCTTAATTGTTCTACGTGAACCGTCCGCCTCTTTCTCGGTTCCTGTATACTCTCAATGGTTAGCACGCTATGTTCCCTAATGGTTATCACCCGGAATGGCCCCTCATAGCGCCGAGATTTCTTACTCCTATTGGACCCTAAACGGCGGTACACGACCGTCCCAATTCGAATGTCTCCCATCACATCCCGAAGGTTTAAATTCTGTCGTACCACTCGCCGACGCTTCTCCCTCTCTATTCGCCCTCTCCCTTTCTCCCACAACTTCCGCATGACCATCCCGTGATTCAAAATTTCCCCATCCACCTCCGCCGTGTCCATAAAGTTCCTACGTCTCCCTTGTAGGCCAAAGAGGACCTCTAACGGTGAAAACCCCGCAGTGGTATGAATGGAGTAATTATATGCGGCTGTCGCCCTTACCATTGCCTCGTCCGTCTCCAACCCTTTGTCCGCGTGATATACCCACAAATGGTCGCTCAGAGTGCTATGTAAGCGTTCTATACCCCCTCTACTTTTGGGATGGCCTGGGGTGTTAATATGCCAATCTACCTCTAAGGTCTTCATCTCTCCCCTAATTGTGGCATTATCGAACTCCCGACCCCCGTTGGAGGAAATTCGCCTTGGGACCCCATAAAATTGGAACCATGTTCTCAGCGCGACTATTACGGCCTCCGCTGTCCTTTCTTGAGCCAGGTGGGCCATCGCCACTTTGCTAAAGAGGTCGATGACGATTATCCACTTGAACCCTTTCCATGGGAACGAGTCGATTTGGATGTCACTCAGTGGTTCCAATGCCGTCGGAGTTTCTTCTTGCACTGCCTTCGGTGGGTGGCGGTCGTATTTCGTGCTCAGCCATATATCACAACCTCCTATAACCTCCTGGACCATCTTCTTCAACCCCACCAAAAATAGCGACGCTTGAGTGCTTGTAGCGTCTCGCTCACACCGCGATGATTGGTCTTTCCTTGATGGTGAGATAAGGTAACTTCCTTTTGCCGTTCCCCGTCTCGCACAGTCTCCACCATCATCGTGCAGCGGATAAACGTCCTATTGATCACTACTTGTTCGAGTCTCCACAGCCTTTTAATCTTCTCCCATATAACCTCATTCCCTACGTAGAGATAATGCGTTTTTCAGCCTTCGACGCATCCATTAACGCCCGACATATCTGCTCCTCTCTCGCCCCTGGTTGTGACCATATAGTGTTAATCGAGGTTTGCCCATACTTGGTTTCCACCTTCATAAGGCCGGAAGTCCTCGTTTTCATATTATCTGTAGCCTTTTGTCATTCACAATCTCGCCCACTTCCTCCATCTCGGACGGCCTATCTCCCGTAGAGCTATCATCACGGGACGACGGCGTTCCCTCCTCCTGCGGCTGTGTATTTGACGTCTCCCCTTCCCCTGGGGTTCATTCCCGTAGGAATTGTCGGACATCCTCGCTCGGTTCTCCCTGTTCCACCTCGACCACATTTACGATTATTGCCTGCGACAACCAATCTGCCACTACATTTTCCTTCCCGGGTTCGTAAACAATCTCCATATTAAACTGACTTAGAAGCTCCTTCCATCGCGTGATGGAGCGGGATTCCAGCGGAAGATTCTTTCAGTTTCCCGACCCACTGAAGAGGCCGATGGTCCGTATGGATCCTAAATCGCCTCCCAAACACGTACGGTCGGAAGTGCTCCACCGCCCACACAATCCCCAACAATTCTCGTTCTAGAGCACTGTACCGTGATTCTGCATCCGTCAGTTTTCTACTCCCGTATGCCACCGGGCGTTCTCCCTGCTCACTCTCCTGCGAAAGCACCGCGCCCAACGCGTATTCGCTTGCATCCGTAGTGATCGTAAACTGTCTACTAAAATTTGGAAAGGCCAGGACCGGTTCTCGTTGCAAACTTTCCACACACCGTTTAATGTTATTTTCCATGGCCGGCGTTACTACTATTCGGCTACCCTTTTTTAGGAGGTTGTTCAGAGGGACCAATTGCTCCGCCATCTCCGGTACGAAACGTCGATAATAGTTAAGTGCCCCCAGCAGCCGCCTGATCCCTTTTACATCTCTGGGGACTGCCATCCGTTGCAGTGCCTCTACTTTGTGAATGTCGGGTTTGACGCCGTCTTTCCAGATGCTATGTCCTAGGAAGCTGATCTCCTTCTGCCCCAACGATGATGTTTCCAGTGACAATTTGAGCCCGAACTGCCGAATTCTTTTGAATACTGTCGCCAGATGTACTTTGTGCTCATGCTCCGATTTGCTAAAGACCAATAAATCGTCCATGTACACCTGACACATGGATTCACCTATACCTCTGAGAAACTCGTGCATCAGTCTCTGGAAGGTAATGGGAGCGTTCTTCAGTCCGAACGGCATTCTCGTAAACTCGTAATGGCCACGTTCGAAAGTGAATGCCGTTTTCGATTGGTCTTTCGGATGAATCTTTATTTGATGATATCCGGCCTTGAGGTCAAGCGTACTAAATATAGTAGCCCCCCCTAACCTATCCAATATGTCTTCCAGCCGGGGAATCGGGTATCGCTCATCTACCGTATTCTCATTTAGCTTTCGATAATCGATGACAACGCGGTACTTTTCTTCCGTTTTCTACCCCACCACAGCTTTCTTTTTCACGGCCCATAGGGGACTATTGTAGGGTGAAGTGCTATTAACGATGATACCTTGCCTCTTTAGATTTTCAATCTCCTCCCGTATATGTTCGCGCAGCGCTTGAGGGTATCGGCGCTCCTTTACGTAGGTTACCTTTTCGCGCTTCAATTCTATCTCATGCACCGTCTCCCCCGTTGCTGTTAAAACCTCCCCTTCTTTAAGGAAAATATCCACAAACTCCTGCATGATGCCCTGCCTCCAATTTCCATCCTTACTAATCGCCCCCACCCGTACGTTACCATCCTTCCCAATCCCTGATACGGAAATGTGTACCCTCCAATTTTGATATCCCACCGTCCTGCCCTATTTTTAACTCACACGCCAGCCTTACGCAACAGATCACATCCTATAATTGCCTTATATTTCCGCGGCATCTGTTTGACCACATGTACCGTAATTGAACCGGTTAACCCCCACCGACTCAACCCCATACTTGCCCCTTCGACACTAAAGAGCCCACCCAGGGAGACTAACCTACAATTACATACCTTCACCTGGGGTGTCTCCTCTCCTCCTCCATCATTTCCTGGGCACATTCCACAAAACTGCGCTCCCTGGGCAAGCCCTCTCGTTTCCCTGTCTCTCGGGCCAATTGCACTTTTAGGATGGTGGACAGGAATCCCATGATCCCTTGCACCTCTGCTATACTCCTCGTCTCACTCATCTTCTCCGTAATTTGATTGAAACGGGCAAGGAGGATTCCAGCGAACTGCCCGTTACTTTGTCTCGATTTCTTTTCTTCCCGGAACATCCGGAAAATGTCCTCTTCGGGTGTCCACCTGCCCCCGCCGAACGCTTTTTTTAATCTCTCCTTCACCAGGCTCCATGGCGTTTCCTGATCTGCCTGGATATGATTCAAGATGTTCCATTTTATTCGGCAGATCACTGCCGCCCTCAACGATATCGCATCTCGTTGAGGGCGGCAAATTTTCCCCTTCTTTCGCCGCTATCCGTGCTATCAGGTGATCTCCGCCTTTAATGAAATGATTTAGCTCACCAACCTCTCCGGTGAATTTCTTTAAGTTTGAAACAGCACTCCTCAATTCCTGCGCTGTCCCAGTGCGAACCTTAATCCATTCCAGGGTGGTCGCATGTGCTGACGCCAAGGTCGTTGGTAGTGCCGGAAGTCCCTGCTCTTGCGATTCCAACATTGTTGCTGCCTGAGTATTTTCGGGTACTGTCAGAACCGCTGCTCTCAAAATATTTTCCAAAAAATTTCAGCTAAAGCTAAAACAAGAAAAGTTACGAAAGAGAGAGAAAAAAAAACAATTCCTTACTGTCTTCGTAGTTCGCGGTTTGAATTCCCGTGTTTCGGCACCAGTTATGATGAGACAGAACTCGAGGGTTAAAAAAAAGGAAAATAAGGGCACGGAATGAGACACGCAAGCTCAACTGAGATACTACTTTATTCCTCTGTATAATGCTACATATATACCTTTTGGCTTGTTTACATGGGGAGTTTAGGTATTAAGACTCATAATACCTATGCTCTTTTTATAACTTATAAACATGTATATATCAATATTGTAATCTATATATTTTCAATAAAAGAGGTCAGAAAAAATAAAATAAAAAATAATAACCAAGACTCGAAATTTGATCCCTGTGGGTATTTTTGAGCAGCCTAGCTTAAAAATGAATGGTCGCACGAAATTGAAATTACATATTTAAGGCAGACATATAGTCGTCTGGGATCTGACAGCAACTTTTTCGATAAAATCGACCGACCGCTTGTTCCACTTTATACATATTTTCGTAAACTATTTTGAATAAACACGTGGTGTTAATTTACAATTAAACGCTATTTAATATCAGCACGGTCTTACCCTCATTAAAATAGTGTGACAAGACTTAAATGACGAATTTTTGAGAAATCTTCCACTTAAAAACTTTTAATAACATTTTTAAAAATAATCATTATTATTAGCAATAAAGCAATGGTTAGAATAAAATATTAATCAATTGTATGAATAACTATAGGGAAATAAGTTACATCCAATTCGAACGAGAAAAGATGAGAGCTCCCAATCTATTCCGATCACATTCTTGGCAGATATAAAATTTATAATCTTGAAAGATAGTTGACCGTGGATGACTTATACGAGGAGAAGATGGTTGGGGTGTGGTCAAAATATAACACAAATAAGTTGAAGTAACTTTTTTAAACATACCAACGTTTCGGCCAGAACTTCTAGCCTTCACCAGGGCTGTTATCTTGAAATCTTACCGCCAAGTGCTGTAAAATTGATAAAATTTATACTTATTTATTTGCATTTCGAGAAACACAAATATACCAATTTTTATAAGAACAGAAAAATAAAAAAATGTTGTTCATCATTTTTTGCATTCCCTCGCCTTTGGATTTATTTTTTCAGAAATCACTAAAATAGGGAAAGCACTAACATGGGCTTACCAATTCACTCACATCTTAGGGGCATATCAACAGTGGTAAGTGAAATATTTTTTATCAGATTTTGCACTCAACATTTCACGGTTTATCCATATCCATACCCTCTACAACAGTTAATATGCTTAATTTTTACTATTTAATCGTGTCGAATGGACAAAATTCTGTATTATTTATTTTTTTTTCAGGTAAAAGCTCTAACTACGTTACTTTTTTGTTTAATTAATTGCTGATATTTTAGACATTTGCCCAGCATATGGTCCAATCTAAAATTAAATTAGCCAAATTAGATCTTATCAACCTATTACATTCACTTCCACTTTTATATGATTCATGACCATATTTATAACAATTATTATATGAAATGAGAAAAGTAAACTATTAATATAATTTTATGTAATTATTTTAAATCATTCTATATTCTAATATTTAATATTTTCTTTACACCTATATGTAAAATATATCCACAATATATTTATTTATATTTCTGTGTGAATTTATGTTAAGATTCACTACAAGTTTGGAAAAGACCACCACGGGGTTGGTTCAGGTGTATCAATCTTACCGATTGCTGTTACATGACACTGGTATGCTGCTATTATAGAAGCTGCTGCAGGGGAAGAGTGTAAGCCAAGCTTTCCTTATTACTAACAATAATCATTCAGTTATTGGTTATAATAATGATAATTAAATAATTTCAGAGTAATAATTTCTGCTAAGTATTGTGGACCATCTATCTAGAAGAGAGAGGTAATTGAAAATTAATTATTAATAGTGTAATGACCCAACACATCATTAATAGTGACAAGAAGTAAGTATTACCCCCATATGTTAGACAAACGTAATTATAAAAAAAGTTAGAAAAAAGAGAGATGGACATGGTGGCTGCCAGTGGCCTGATCGCTGCATTTCAATGTTTTTTTCAAAAACTACTCGCTATTTTGTATCAAAATTTTAAAAAGAGCTCCTCTGAAACTGTCCACAAGGTTTTAAATCAGTCGTTCCCAACAAACCCACCTACAAAAAACATTTGAAGAACTACCCTTTTACGCATTGAACCACTCGGCAGTCTGATCTCAGCTTGACAGATTATAATTCAGCTTAATGATTGCCATTATCGTATTAAAGTGATCATGGGGGACAAAATATAGGTGGAGAGTAAGTAGGGAAGTAAATTTGCTTATGAAGAGATATTTTAGTTTCGTGAAGCTGTTGTACACTCCAGAATGCTTCGAGTAATTGTTTTTAGTAGTGTGACTTTGACATCGCATCTATTATCAATTATCTTTCATGATTATTTTGTAAAAAGTGAAGTTCAGTGGAGATATTGTTTTGTTCTGTACTGGGGATCGCTGAAATCATATAGGATAAATGACCCAATGGTATACAAATTAAAATATCATACATTTTCACTTTAGTTTTTAAAGAAAATACATTGAATATCTATTTTTTTTTTGTCAACTCATGCTAATTGAAATGAATATAAACAAATTTTGAAGACATTAAGTATTTCAAGAGAAAACAAATGTAGCTATGCTTTTGATGATTATGACTTTTCTGTTCCTAAGGATGACAATGTTTAAAAATGAAAAGAATAAAACTTTTTTATTTCTACAAATAACAATATTTTGTTGAAAATAGTGGGAAAAATTGAATATTAATTTAAACACAAATAAAGAAATCATATCCAAATTACAAAGAATTGGGCACAAATATTATTTTTAACTAAAAAATAGAAACTATAAACAAAAACTATAAAGGTTCCAATTTTCCCATTTACAGGCAGTGGTTCTCGATATTGATATATTTTAACCTTCATTTTCTTCTTAGGCTCTAAAGTCCAAAATGGACTTTGGCCTCCCGCATTATTTTTTCCGACGCACCAGATACAAAAGGATGATTGAGTTTACAACTAATTAGCCTCGTAGATATTAGACTTCAACTTGATTGCCATGAAGGGTCCTCACCTACCACTTTCAGATCTATCTATTCCTGATCGTGTACCGTGGAACTCGTGCATACCTGTAAACAAATGGTGGAAATACCAGCTTAATTCGTGGAGAATAGCACAGTTAAAATTATTTATCGGCTGAGTTTAAATAAACAATGCAAATGTGTGTAAATCAACTTGTCTCCCTTCATTGCCAAAACTTGTCAGGGAATAAATATTTGATAGCTTATGGAATTTCCAGGATATTTTAGAGTATTCCTTTTTCACCAGGTATCGTTTTCTATTAAGGAAAAATACATAGCATACTAATCGTATGATATGTTATTTATAACAATTTTGCCACAAATAGAGGAATAAGTAACTAAGAAGAAAATGGATCGTCAAAGTTAGGTTCCAGTCATTAGAAATTAATGAAACCACGATAAAGGGGATTGCTGAAGAAAATTCCAACTCCAATTTTTTTTTGTATACATCACTGAAAAACATTTTCCTACGTTGACTCTAGTGTCAAGGAAAAAAACAATAGTGTTTGTTGTATTCCTAATGTTGAGACTATCATTACCTCAAGATTAGTTTACTTAGTGTATTTTATACTTTGACAGTCCTAAATTTAAGTGTCATAGGGTTTTTGGAATTACAAAGAAACAATGTAATGCATGTATTACAAAATGAAAAAAAATCTTAAGAAATATTCTTCGCTTCTTAGCAAATTCACTAAGGAAAAGAATAACTTGGGGGCTTGGCTTGAAGGTGTATCATACTAAAATAGTAGTAGATGTTATTAACAGAGCTACACGTTTGATAATGTTTGGCAAACATTGTTTTTCAACCATTGCTCTTTCTGTTGGCAGCAACTTTTATAAATCCTCTTCAATATAAATGTAATTCTTCAAACTTGAATTTGAAGGGTCACCTTAAGGGACCGTAGAAACTATTAGGTCATTTATCCTGGTGTGGAATTAGTTGGCAATCTGCAAACTAACCCACTTCCTTTGTCAATATTTTTAAATTAAAAAAAGTAAAAGAAAACTGATTGATTTAGTCTATTTATACAGAAACTGTTTATTAATGTTTACAATATAATAATGAATAGACCTATTCTTATTATATTCTTATTTTTTTATTTTGCTTTTAAAATTATTTTAAAATTATTTTTGCAGATCACTGGAATGTCGTTACAGCAAATAGAACCGAGCTGAAAATCATACTAAGAGGCAAAAAATTTAAAGAAATAAATAAACGATTTTACTGAATGAAATCTGAATTTTTCGCAACAGAACTCGAATCCGAAGCATTCCCCTACGTTGTTTGTGAGGGTATACACATTGTGTGATACAATGACGCGAATCCCTTCTTCATAAGCCTTGTCATTTACCATTTGATACAACTGAAAATAAAGGAAAGTACTAAAAATAAGACTTAAAATTATATCATGCTAGAGACCCAATGTTGGTTGAGTACGAGCCTCACCTGTAAACGTGAAATATTGATGACCTCTGCACAGAAAGCGACGTTTTTGTAAAACATAAATGATAAAGTGCCACAAATTATGGTGATGATTGGAAGTCGAAGATAGTTTTAGATATAAAAGGAGAAAAATACTGCTTTGACTTTAAAGACGTTGACAGCCAACTGCGAGATAACTTGTAGTTTTCGTTACTGCCTTGAACACCCATAATTGGAAATCTAATAGTTTTAACAGAGAGTTGTCAACTTACCATATTTCACAATATTTAAGACTTTCTTCGTGGCTGCACAATAAGAAACGTAGAAGATTCATAACAACCTAAGCAAGAATATAAAATCCAGTTAAATACGAGTTATCATGTAGTCAACGTGTTAAACAAATCAGAAATAATTCAACATTATTTACTGTAGATGTTGAGTCATCCAACAAATTTTTGTGACGTTATTCGTTTCTCTTTTATTTAGGAAGAGAAATTTCTTTAGGCGCGGTAGAGCAAATTTATCTAGATCAGACAAAAAGTACAACAATTTTCCTTCTCAATAAAAAGTCATACATTGTTTAAATTATTATGCAATATTGGCAAAGATTAATAAATTATTATGTATGTATTTTATTGTGCACTAGAATATAAAATACGTACTGGAAGTTATTTACAAAAAACAATGTGTAATACTTAAATATTCTGGTTCATTATAGTCACTCATTTGAAATATAATGGAATTCTCACCAATGAAAAACTAAAATAAAATAAACCAGGCTTTTTTTTAGTGCAAATTAACTGAAATTGTTAAAGAAAACAGAAATTTCATTAAATTAAGAGAAGTTTCCCTCATTCAATTTCATTTACTGATTCTGAAATAGTGCAATTTTTTTTTCAAAGTTACCGTTTCTATACTAATTGTTATATGAGGAACTAATTTTTTGAGTTGGAATTGCGTTGTATACTACAATTTTTTTTAAATTTCATCTTGTACGCTAAACTATTGATTGAATAATTAATTATTTGATATTCAATTAAAACGTTGCTGGAAATATTGGAATAATGTTGTATGTGACAAAAAAGACATCATTAATACAACGAAATAAGAATCTGACATTATTAGGCCAGTCTTGCACAAATATATGATTGTAATAAAAACGTCATCCCAGTAATGTTGAATTCAGAATTGTTGGAAAAAATTATAATTCTTATAGATGAGTACATTCTTAGAAATAATTCTCATTATTACAGCACGATAACACATTTTTGTTTGTACAAAGATAACACTACGCCGTGGGAAATGGAAAAATTAATATCGAAAGATTAATGGTTGGCCAGCATAATTGATTGTAGGGATGTTGTCCGGGTGGCAGTCAAGAAAGC
Organism: Halyomorpha halys; assembly: GCF_000696795.3. Taxonomy (NCBI): domain Eukaryota; kingdom Metazoa; phylum Arthropoda; class Insecta; order Hemiptera; family Pentatomidae; genus Halyomorpha; species Halyomorpha halys. The sequence goes on along the minus strand of NW_027106339.1, from coordinate 119,218 downwards.
TACAGATCATCTGTTTCAGGATTTAAAATATAGTTAGGCGTATATTTTGAGGGAAGGAGTAATATAAAAATATCTTTCAAATGTTTCTAGGACGTGATAGTTCTCGAAACCTCACGCCTGTCCAGCAATACCTACCATCGATTTATAAACTTCTGATTTTCAATGTTTCTGTCTGAAGAATTGTTTCTATTTAATTTTTAAACGCTGGTTATTAATAAATATCTTTTCTGCTATTTTGTACCTTCCTTAAACGCCACTCGGCCTATTTCCCTAAAGTAAAAACTAATAAATTTAATAATAAGCGACTAGAGAGCCCTTTTTGCTAACGTTTCCTAACGTTTGCTAAAATATAAACCAACTACGATGAGTCCAAAGTTATTATAATGTAGGTTTATAATTGTGGAATCAGGTTAGAACAGTAGGAAAATTACCCCCAATGGTCTGTTTACCGAATATAGCTCAAAAGACTGGCTCAAAAGTTTTTTTTTAGTTACTGTTTACATCGGGACCTGCTCGTGTTGTACTGCAGGTGTCCCGAGTGTAATTTTATGATTAAAATTAATGTGTGTGGAAAAGGGGGGCTGGAAATTGTGAGACACTTTCTGCTCATAAAACCATGCATATATTTCTTTCGTTATTTATTATGTTAACTCCCTGTAGGGGCAAACTGGTTAGTGAGTTAGTTTTAATTTGAATATTATCTATAATAATATAAAAGGAACATCATTGGGGTCTCATAGATATATAATATTGATATTATGTGCTTAGCTGGTGGCTGTTGGAGCTTTCGAAGTCGCGGTCACTTCCGCGTCCTATAGCCGCTTCCCTTGTCGAGGTGTACGGTGGGCGAAATGGTGAAGACCGTGTATCTTCACCTGGAGTCTGAAAAGACGTCGTTCTTCCTCAGTGGCTGGCCAGCGTGTCCTGGAGCCTGGCGTGATGGTAGGGGTAGGCCAGGTCCTAGCTTGCATGATGCATAGGCTGGGCGGCATTGCAGTCGCAGCGTCTTCGGGGTCTTCCGGTGTTCGCGGCAAGGGCAATACCAGAATTTTCATCAGAAAATGAGACCCCCGACCCCGACTTTATATAAATCCAAAAAAATAATGGAAAAATCGGATTACTTAAATCCGACATACCGCCCACCTAAATTTGGCTCAGCCGGATTTACAAATAGAAAAAATTCAAAGAGACGGGGAAGGCGCAGTCTGCCATAAAAAATAGGTAAATAACTCCGCTCCAGATAAGAGGGCCCGTAGGCAACACAAACGATAACAATAATTATTAAAACATGCAAAACAATGAAAATAAGAACTAGACAAATATATTTAAGATTAACGATTAAGAAATCGTTCTTGGTCGACGGTTGATGAAGCGAGACGATTAACGAATTACGATTGGAGACGCGGGCCGAATAACGAACTTCAAATGTAGGACAAAACGCTTTGATCAGGGAGAGCAAATCCTGCCGCCCACCCTGAAAAACCCTAACTCAACGACAGAAGGTTAAGTTAACGAACGAATGCGTGGTTTGCGGATGAATTCGAACGATTGGTTTTCGAACGGATGCGACGGGGGGAGCGCCTGCGTTTAACTGTACCGAGGTTGTCGGGTTTTCGATTGGTCCGACTCAGAGAGATTGCATCTTCCTGTATGAGGAACGAGATGCCGGTGGACGAAGTTCCATCCGAATGAGTCCCCAAAACGACTTTGCCAAGTACCGTCCCATCTCCCAAGTGACCATCCCCGAAGACCTTGGTGGGAGCACCAGTAACTAGGCGGGGGTATAGGTCAACGCCTATGAGCAAATCGATGGGGCCGGGAACGCTGTAATTCTGTGATTACCCGCGTAGAAACCGGACGCTTGGGTAAGTCAGTGGCCCTATCACTCTGGACATACAGGGAGAGAAGGTGGGTCTGGGTGAGGAGGTGACATACCTCGGAGTGAGGATGAGGAGAGGCTTCGACGCCACCCCTCACCTGGCATATTTGAGGGATAGGGTGACTCTGTCACTTAACGGGCTGAGCAGTATAGGGGGTGCTTTCTGGGGCCTCAGGTACCC
>NW_027106339.1:115145-116476 GCF_000696795.3 Halyomorpha halys | reverse complement strand
TACGGGTGGAGGGAAGTGGTCTGGCCAACGCACTTTACATTGGGAAGGGCTCGGCTGCCCGGGGCGGCGAGCCACCAATGGAAAATGAAGATCAAGAGGACAGCGAAGAAGCAGTCTGAGACCAGGAGGGCTGGACTAGGTTGCGCACTGGAGGTGACAACCGGGCGGATGCGGACCAGGCGTGCTGGACGTACCGGACGGATGCTGGTGGATAAGGTGTAGCCCCATCTTAAGGCACTCAACCGAGTGCTGGGCTGCACCACGGTTTCATAAAATTGTCCCAAAAAATTAAATGGTCCACCATTTATTTTGTATTTTGAAAATAAAATGTTTAAAAAAAAAAAAAAAAGATGTTTATTGGCAACAGTGGCATGCGCAACCCTAACGCACTACCCCACTGTTGCCGAACCCCGTATGGCAGCAATGCCAGGAAGGGGGAACAAAAAAAAAAAAAAGGGTAAGTCAGAGGTGATCAGATCAACTACGAGCGCACGGACCTTGAAATTCGTGGTGTCATCGATAAGGGACCGAAGGCAGAACGTTATCGCACCCTTGATATTGGCGACCTGAGTACCTCCTAAACCGGCGATTTTTCCGTCGAAATGTTGCAGCTGGCCGCCAATCCTCGTCGCGAGTTCGTCAGTAATAAAGGTGTACTGGCTGCCGGAATGTTTAGACCCGTGCAATACGGCACACGCAGTTCCCATTACTGCCTCCGAACAACACTCCCGAAGACCAGACGTAGCACGGGTATGACCCACAAAATCCGCGGACTTTGGCGAAGTGATGGCGGCGGGGGAACCCGGCTAGCAGTGACGCAGGTTCCCCACTAAGGGCATTTTTTAAATAATGCATCTTGTTCACGGGTGCTAATTGCGTGTTGTCGTGAACAAGAGCGACAAAAGTATCCCGAAATCGCGTCCAGGAGGATAGCTCGCCGTTGAACTCCGAGATCGAATGTTGGGCAGTTGGGACGGATACGTCGGCGCGGCAAAGCCCGGTTTGGCCCCCTGAGCGATGGAATCGCGTTGAGCCTTGATCTTGCGCTACCGCACCTCGGCCAGTCGCAGGTCGTTTCGAATTTCGTCGTAGCCCGTCTCCCAATCGGGTGGTATCGCAGAAGCTCCCTGTGACGCGTATGCGGAGTCAAACTCATCCCTCGACTTCAAAATCGATAAACGAGTCATCGTCCGCGGCGGTGACGAGTGCAAGTGAGCCTAACTTGAGGAGACCCCGCCTAACGCGCCGTAGCTTGCAAGATAACTTTTTCAAAAATCAGTGAAGACTAAAATGACTTTATTCCAATATATTTACAAGAACTACATGTTACT
>NW_027106339.1:109389-114750 GCF_000696795.3 Halyomorpha halys | reverse complement strand
TTTTTTTCTTTTACATTGGTATAGAACTAAGGAAAGGTCACTTCCTCTATGGTCAGTGTCTGTCAAAATGTGCCAGATGTCTATAATTTATACTATATAGTTTATAATGATAGTCTATTTATAATAATAGCTGTTAAATAATATAGCGTTCGTTAACTTGCACTCCAATGTCCGAACCCTATCGATGTACATCTTCATTCATACCCATTTTTTTTTTAATTAAACGAATGAAAGTCGTAAGAATGAACTGATAACTAAAATAAAAAAATATACAAGAATTCAATGATATTATATACATAATATGATTGCACAACACAAAGGCAGGCACACAATGGATAATAAAACAATTTTTTTTTTTTAAACGAATTTCTAAATAAATAAATAGATACATTCACACAATAAATACACAATCATTCACACGCATGCAATAAATACATTTTATACACAATCAATTAAACACGCACAAATATAAGCATGCAAAACAAACAATAAATTATTATAATTTTTTTCATTAACGAAAATTTAAATAAATTTTAACACAAGTAATAAATTAGCTACCTATAAACAATGAGGCACACGGTGCATTGATCTACTTATAATGGTGTTAATCCCTGGAGGGGCAATTACGGTTAATGTGTTAGTCAATTAATCGAATATTATCTATAATAATTTGAAAACAGAATATTGGGGTCTCATGTATTTTATTGGCTTATCTGATTGTGTGACGTCTTCGCCGCCGCAGTGACGTCTTCTAGGCCGCTTTCTCGTCCAGGTTTGCTGTGGGCGAAATGGAGAAAACCATGTATCTCGCCCGATGTCTGAAAAGATGTATTTCCTCTTCAAGGGCTGGCCAGCGTGTCCTGGAGCCTGGCGAGATGGTAGGGGTAGGCCAGGTCCTAGCTTGCATGATGCTTAGGCTGGGGCGGCATTGCAGTCGCTGTGTCTTCGGAGTCTTTTGGTGTTCGCGGCAAGGGGGGGCATCAGAAAATGAGACCCCCGACCCCGACTTTATATAAATCCAAAAATCAGCCGCGAAAATCGGATTACTTAAATCCGACATACCGCCCACCTAAATTTGGCTCAGCCGGATTTACAAATAGAAAAATTCAAAGAGACGGGGAAGGCGCAGTCTGCCGGAAAAAATAGGTAAATAACCCCACTCCAGATAAGAGGGCCCGTAGACAACGTAAACTATAACAATAAAATTAAAACAGACATGCAAAACGTATGAAAACAAAACAAGACGAATATATACATACACATTAACGATTAACAAATCTTTCTTGGTCGACGATTGGTGACGTTTGACAGTTGAAGATGCGAGACGATTAAAGTACGAGGCGAATAACGACTAACGAATATTGAACCCAAGATGTACCCTCAGGTTGCTTGTTCTGGGTCCTTTTCCGCAATCAGTGTCCCCACGGAGGACGCAGGACGCTTAAGGATCTTGCCGTTGGGCGTGCGCACAGAAATGACCTTCCTTGCCAGGAAACACCTCCGCTTTTCGTGCAACGGGCCAGGTTCCAGGCATAGAGCGATTCTCGATCATTACGACGAGGTCGCCAACAGACGGACCTGGATGATCTTTAGTCCATTTGGTTCGTTGCTGGAGCTGATGTAGGTAATCCCGCTGCCAACGAGACCATACGTGGGACACGCTTTGTTGCACCAGACGCCACCTGGAGGATAAGTTGAGACGAGGAGATTCCTCGATGTCGAGGGGAATGCTCTCCAGCGGAGCACCGATCAAGAAGTGTCCCGGTGACAAGTAATTGAAATCTTCGGAGTCATCCCGCATCGGACAGAGAGGACGGGAATTGAGCGTGCCCTCAATTCTCACCAGCACAGTGTTGAGCTCCTCGAAGGTCAGGGGCTGTCCGCCCACCACACTCGTAGGGTCTTCACGGACTTGACCCCGGCCTCCCATAATCCACCGAAGTTGGGAGCTTGGGGTGGGATAAACCGCCATTCCACATTTTTTGGAGAGAGATGCTCCACCTACCGGTCGCCATTGCCTCTCAAGAAAGAGTAGAACTCTTTTAAGAATTTGGAGGCTCCAATTTTGAATCCAAAGAAATTGGTACCGTTGTCGGTGCATCGAGGCAGGCCCCTTCGGGCAACGAAACGGTCCAAAGCGGCGAGGAAAGCATCAGTGGTCAGAGATGAAACTAATTCCAAGTGGATGGCTTTGGTGGACATCCACATGAATATGCAGAAGTAGGCCTTGTCAATAGTAGCCTTCCGGCGCGGGGACGCCTTTATCAGTAGGGGACCTGCGTAATCTCCGCCGACCTGCAGAAAAGGTCGGTGTCGCTCGAATATGGCACCTGGGAGGTCAATCGACTCCTTAGCAAAGAGTGGGTCAAAGTCGGAACAGCATAAAAGTGCCTGAGATGTATGTCATCGATGACGAGGCGTGTAATATGATGATCGTGAGGAAGCACTAAGGGGTGTTTCTGGTCCTGAGGTGCCTCGGAGTTAAGGATTCTACCGCCCACCCTGACAAGCCCAACCTCTTCAACAAATAGATTCAGTTGCCGGTATTCCCTGGGAACTGAAGACGAGTGCAGGTTGGGAGGCAAAGAAGTGCGCCGTACAAGACGGACGCAGGCCAATACCGCTCGAGAATATTTCTTTGCTTAAATGGGGCCGGTTAAGGGACTCGATCGAGAACGGGCATGTTCGGGAGGCGAAGGATGAGCGCCGTAACTCGTATTAAACGCTGGAACGACGAGAACCGATTTATCCATGCATCATCATAAATTTCTGGGGTTGTGCGAGAAAGGAGGGGCATCCCTGACTCATTGGCCTCCTGATTCTGCCGGCACAGCCTAAACAGGGGGAGACTTTCTTCCCTTAACCAAGGGGGCCCGTGAAACCAGAAATCCGAACCCAAAAGCTCGGCGGGAAGACATCCTCGTGAGGCAATGTCGGCGGCGTTGACCTCGGACCTCACGAATCGCCATTGATCAACATGTGACGCCTTGAGAATAGCCGAAACCCTATTTGCCTCGAAGGCCTTGAGCCGATACAAGGGCTTCTGTAACCAAGTGAGGACGACCGTCGAGTCAGTGTAATACAGAGGAGGGAGGGAGGCCTCGAAGGTGATCGAGGACATGACCCTCTAAAGTAGAAGAGAGCCACAAAGCTCTAATCGAGGTATGGATTTAACTTTGGTAGGCGCTACCTTTGATTTCGACTTCAGAAGGAAAGAGTTAATGATCCCTTCCGGCGTTAACACCCGAATGTAGCCCGCTGTGGCGTAACCCTTAGATGAGGCATCAGAGAACCCTATCAGCTGTGAAAGCGAATGAGCGGTAAAAACACATCTTTTTTTTTTTGTTCCCCCTTCCTGGCATTGCTGCCATACGAGGTTCGGCAATAGTGGGGTAGTGCGTTAGGGTTGCGCATGCCACTGCTGCCAATAAACATCTTTTTTTTTTTAACTTTATTTTCATATATGGTATACAAATTATTTGGTGGAACCATTTAATTTTAGGGTACAATAATTATTTTTAAAAACGTGGTGCCGCCTAGCACTCGGTTGAGTGCCTTAAGATGGGGCTACACCTTATCCACCTGCATCCGTCCGGTACGTCCAACACGCCTGGTTCGCATCCGTCCGGTTGTCACCTCCAGTGCGCAGCCTAGTCCAGCCCTCCTGGTCTCAAACTGCTTCTTCGCTGTCCTCTTGATCTTCATCTTCCATTGGTGGCTCGCCGACCCCGGGCGGCCGAGCCCTTCCCAATGTAAAGTGCGTTGGCCCGACCACTTCCCTCCACTCGTACATGAATTCCCTGAAGTATGGGTAATTATCCTCTTCCATCAGCAGAGGGAAGTCCGACTCGGCGAGGGCGAAGATCCCGTATTTTCTCGACAACCTGGCACGGTGTCCTTCCATCGCGGTGTAGTACAATACCACATGCTCTGCTGTTTCAGGGACCCCACACGTCGGGCACCGGGGGTCGATGTTCTTTCCGAAGCTTTGCAGTTTTCCCCGGAATCCTCCGAGTCCTGTCAGGATCTGCGAGACCCAACAGTCTGGGATGACCCAACCTGCTCTCAATCTTGAGTGGATGATGGGGAAGAATTTCCTCAATCGACTCCTCCCGCAGGAACTTCTTCCAAAGGTTCGGGGTCTCGCCGATCCTCTCCTGGAGTCCCGCCGGTAGCACTCCCAGCCCCTGCCTCTCCACATCATACTTCGTAGCATCCTCCTTGAGGATGAGGTCCAGGGGCATTGCTCCGGCCAGCACCTGCACCGCCTCATGCGACACCGTCCGATACGCCTTCATGACTCTCAGCAGAGCCAGTCGTTGCGTAGTGGCCAGTCTCTTCTTCTGCTCTCGCGTGAGGGTTCGACTCCACGCAGGGGATGCGTACCTCAGGATACCCAACACCACTCCTTTGTATATAGTCATTGTAGCGGGGTACCTGAGGCCCCAGGAAGCACCCCCTATACTTCTCAGCCCGTTAAGTGACAGTCACCCTAACCCTCAAATATGCCAGATGAGGGGTGGCGTCGAAGCCTCTCCTCATCCTCACTCCGAGGTAGGTCACCTGCTCACCCAGCCCCACCTTCTCACCCTGTATGTACAGAGTGATAGGGTGAGCCCTGTCCGTGGAGCCTTTTAGGAGTATGGCCTGAGTTTTAGCTGCGGCCATACTTAACCTTCTCCTCACGGACCACTCTCCAACCAGACTGGCACATCTCTCCGCTTCGTTCTTCAATCTGGCTCTGCTATTCCCAGCCACGATGACTGCCAGGTCGTCGACGTAGGCTGTGGCAAGAAACCCTCCATCTTGTAGTTCCCCCAACAACTCATCGAACACCAACTTCCACAGGACCGGCCCGAGAACCGAACCCTCCGGGCAGCCTCTCTCGATCCTTCTCTCGACCTCGGAATAGCTACCCCTGATCTTCACAATCCTCTTTCTAAGGTAACTTCTCACGAGGGAGTATAAGTTGCTGGGGGTGTTGAACTCTTGCAACCGCTGGAGTACGCGCGGCCACCAAACACTCTCGAAGGCGGAGGATATGTCGAACAGTATCATCAAGACATATTTCTCCGCCCTCCCTTCTACAACCTCACGCATTCTCAGCAGCGCATCCGTTGTTCCCTTGCCACGGGTCGAGCCGTATTGCCATGGGTGACTCGCAGCACTGAGGACTGGTCTGAGGCTATGCACTATCATATACTCCAGGACCTTGCTGATAACAGGGAGGAGACATATAGGCCGATAGGCCTTCGGCGATTCCTTATCCTTGCCTTCCCCTTTGTAGAGCAGTCTCAAGTCTGCAATGCTCCACCTGCTCGGAAAGTACCCCTTATCCAAGCAATCATTGAAGATTTCCAA
>NW_027106339.1:82729-108829 GCF_000696795.3 Halyomorpha halys | reverse complement strand
CTTCATCTCTGCACTCCTGGTACCTGCGCCTGGCCCTATAGTACTCTCTCTTCAGCTGCGTCAGGGCCGGCGTCCACCATGGGACCGGACGTGCTCTCGCCCTGCAGCGCTGAAGGGTAATATTGGCCGCTTGGGTGATCACGTCAGGGTTGCCACTCTGTGGTCAATTCCTGACTCTTCGTCCATCGGCGCCACCTCCTCCCATTCTCTATCCACCAATATCCCCTCCAGTTCACTAGAGAAGGCTCTCCAGTTCGCCGATCGGGTCACAAAGCCCCTTTCCTCCTCTAGGGCTCCGCCTTCCTCTTCCACTACACTGAAGCCTATGACCCGGTGGTCGGAGCACGTGTCAGACCTTAGGGCCCAGTCGGCTATTCGCCTTGCCATGGGAGCCGTGGCCAGTGTCACGTCTATCCAACTCTGGCCCCTCGCACCCACGAATGTGGGGCCAGAGGGCTCATTCATAACGACGAGCTGACAGGTGAAAACATATCTCGGTATTCTCACATGGCTCAGAGAGGACCGTCGGTCGGTCAGGGGATCCACTTCTTGGGTAGAGGCTCGTCCCAATCCAAGCCCTGACGCCACTTCTCCTGGAGGAGAGTTTTGGCATGGAAAATTATGGGTGACAAGAACCCAAGGGGATCGAATGTTGGTGCGATATGACACGAGTCATTTTGTCCCCGAGCACACTTGTTCTTCGACCGAAAAGGAAAAATAGTCGTCGGTGGGGCATCAGACGAGGCCCAGGAATTTGACGAAAAGGCTATTATCCTGTGGTATCGAATAAGGGGGCTCGGATCGTCCGGGTGAGACAAAAGCTCGGTAGCATTGGACGACCACTTGCTTATCTCAAAACCCCCACGCTAAAACAAACCTATTAGCTGCGTCTTAAGCAAACGTGCCTCTTCGATGGAGTTAGCGCCAGACACGAAATCGTCGACATAAATGGAGTTTACGAGCCGTGCGGCTGCCAGTGGGAAGCATGGGCCCTCGTCCTGCCGTAGCTGCTGAACCGTACGAATGGCTTGGTAGGCACTGGTATTGATGCCATAAGTTACGGTGTTGAGCTGATATTCAACAACCGGCTGGGATGGATCAGCTCGCCAAAATATGTGCTGCAACTTCCGGTCCTCGGGGCACACTAGGATCTGACGGTACATCTTCAGGCAGTTCCGGCACAGACCGGATGACTTGATAAAGTCGTTTCGCTCCTGAAGAGGTAAGGCCAGAAAGCGGAAGAACCGCCCCACTGGGTGCCACCCCTCGCAACGGGGACAATGTTCTTTGCCGGGAGAGGCTGACTTCGGGCGCGGAGAAGTGCCAGACGATCGACGACGCCTTGATCCGCCCGACTTCCTCGGAGACGCGCACCTAGGTGGCGACTCGGATGGATCCGGAGAGACGTTAGCAAAAGGACCACTTTTGCTGGTCAGCAAGGGAACTTCGCCCTTTCCTCACCCGGGGCACCAATTTATGTTACATCGGGACCTGCTCGTGCTATACTGCAGATGTCCCGAGTGTAATTTTATGATTAAAATTAATGTGTGTGGAAAAGGGGGGCTGGAAATTGTGAGAAACTTTCTGCTCATAAAACCATGAATGTATTTCTTTCGTTATCCGTATGAGGATCGAACTCTTATATCGAATTATAAAAATTATGAGACTTATTAAAAACATTTTTTGTGTGAGACATTTCGCCCACTCTTTTAATTAATTTATCAATTTTTCACGATTAACATGGTAATAGGCGTAAAAATTGTGATCTTAACAGGTTTAAAGAGACGTGGGTGGCCGGTCTGTTATTGAAACCTAATCCCATCTGCCTCTACCCTAGGCGCAACTAGGCATTATAGGTCAATCAGCCACCGAGGAAGAACGACGTCTTTTCAGACTCCAGGCGAAGATACACGGTCTTCACCGTTTCGCCCACCGTACACTTCAACGAGGGAAGCGGCTATATTCAATTCAAATTTAGCTCGACATAACCGTTACCACTGTACCACGCCCCAATTCATCACGTGACCACTAATTACCGCCACCTACTCTTTTATTACTTAATTATTACTCTTTTAAGTCACGTGACTATTAGGCCACGCCCTATTATTGATCACTTGATCGTCAACTATAAGCTCCTTCGTTCATCCAATAGGATTTCGGTCACGAGATTCTTGGCCCACCAGTAAAAAGATTTTTTTACTATCGATTTATTATATTTTTCCTTATTTGATATTTTTAAGAGAGAATCATCATTTTTTATAGTCAACCTCTTTAAAAAATAATTTTCTGCTTGAATCTTTCTTTATTTTTCTTTATGTTTTTTTTTTTTAAAGTTCAAAATATATTTTTTACACTTAAATTATGGATTAAAAGAAAGAGGGTTACAGTTCAAAATCGAAAGAATTTAAAGATAGACGATATTACAAAGTCCTACATCTCATTTAGAGATTAAAGTTCTAAGTACATTGTTTACACGATTATACAAACAAAATGGTGGCCTGGCATACTCCGCGTCTATAACGTAAGTATTTCATTGGATTGAAGGTTACCTAACAGCTAGAAAGGTGGCAGTGAATAAACCAGGTAAAAGAAATTTAAAAAAATAACACGACTATTTGTACATTTTTAACATATGGCAATTCTATTAGCTAATAATAATGACGTCACATATCCTACTCCTATATGTAATTTATTAGTGGTTCAAAGTGTCTTCACTTCGACCGAAAGAATTAACTGATAAAGATAATAACCGAGTCCAATATCTGTGTTTAGGTTTTAGGTATTACCAGTTCAAAATTCAATCCTTAGGGAATTAAATGTTGCTTTGGAGGAAACTAAAATATAAAGTATTATTGTTCAAAGTCCAAAGTATAAAAAGATAAGAGAGGTTAAAAAAGCCTACTTAGTAATGGATCTATTTATCTCACAGTTTGTTTATGCTTTAGGGATTATACAAGTTCAAAGTCCCTTGTGTACATTCATCGGAGGGTTTAGAAGATAAAGCTCATATCAATGTTTATGTTTTAGATGGACCAATTCAAAGTACTTGTATTGTTTACAATAAATATTAACCAACATATAAGGGATTATAGAACATTCAAGTTCAAATTCAAAATGATTAAAAGATAAGACAGATTAACAAGTCTTTCTTATAATAGGGCTCAGCTATTCGAAGTCCGATCTCGTTCGCTTCGCGAGTTTCATGCTGTCATAACAAAATGGCTGCGAATGAAAAGAAGAGGATCCCGAGACCCTCGTAATAAAATGGTGTTGAACGAAAAGAAGAGGATCGCGAGACCCCATAATAAAAAGGCCGCGAGGAAAATACAAAATGGTGGCAGGGTACACTTGGCCTCCACCAAATCCGTAAGTCTCTCAAACAGCATTGCGGTCGGTCACACTCAGCCCATATCAAAACCTCAAGTTGCAGGGAAATAAAATGGCGGTCGGGCACACTCACCCACTTCTAAAACCCTCAAGCTCTCAAGTTGCAAGAAAAACCAAAATGGCGGACGGAGGTTATAATATAAGAAGTGGTTACCTAGCTCTTCGATGAGTGTGGGAGTAAACAAAGGAAAATAAAATGACGTCCGGGCACACTCAGCCCCTATGAAAACCCATAAGTATTTGAAACAACATAAAAACGAAATGACGACCGGGCACACTCAGTCCCTTTCAAACCTCAAACGTGAGCCCATCTTCGAAGATTGCTGTGATTGGCTGATTTAAAATAGGTGGCGATAATAAGTGGTCAAGTGACGAATAGGGGCGTGGCACAGTGGTAACAGTTATGTCGAGCTAAATTTGAATTTAAACTCCCCCCCCCCCATGGATCATGTGATCAAATGCTAGCTTCTGAATGGCTGGCTAATGGCCACGTGACTGATCTCATGAGTGTTTAAGGTTAAGTCGAAATAAAATTTTTAATTCAATTCTCCTGCCATAGATATCGTGACGAGTGTTTAAGGTAGGTTCGAGGCTAGGGTCCAAAGTCCAAGGTCACCTGATCTTGATTAAGGTAGGGTCGAGGCCAGGGTCCAAAGTCCAAGGTTCAAAGCCTCATTGCCCTGCACCAGAATCCGCTTTATTACGCTACTTGCACTAACCCACTTTTTAAGACGTTGGCATCAAAAGGACGCTCGCAAAGGTGGCAAATACACGTAAACAGATTCGAGTGAGGACTACTAACACCACGAATTGTGGAAAGCCCTATCATCATACAGCAGACACAATTCCAATGCCCTACCTGTTCAGTCATATTCCCTTTTCTCAGTTCCCATTTAAAATGCAGTATAACAAACAAGTTTTGTATTGGACATGAAGTAAATCGTTTGAATAGATTTACGGAACATTTTTTATCCCTAATATTCTAATATAGTATATAATTAATTTAAAAAATAAACCATTTTTTATGCGTTTTTAATTTAAATTCTACGCTTCTTTGTAACAATTAGGGCTATACTCATATCCATAAAGCTGTGACATTATTAGCAGAAAATTTACTGGCATACTTGTAGGCGTGGTGGATCTTGCTACTTATACAAGGTGTAAACGGTATTCCAGGTCTCCTCAGATTTTATTTTCTCAGAATCCAGTAATACTTAAAATAAGGTAAGAACTGTGAATTAAAGAAACGATAAATAATAAATGAATAAAATAAATACACCTATATCAAAACCATTAAACCATGGACTAATCGCATCAAACATCAACGCATAAAAAATCAAACCGTTCCAATCGCAGGGAGGAGGTAGCTATTGCCAGATTAAGAATAGGTCATAAGAATTTAACTCATGCATATCTGATCAATAAGCAACCATCGCCAAAATGTCTATTTTTCGTAATTATTTAAAGAGTATCAAGTCTTGAAATAGAATTATAAAGTGCGAAACATGGGCGTTGATGACCTCAGGGTTTTACGCTCTAAAGCCCCAGCCAACAACAACAATACACCTATATATCTATTTTTGTGTTTACTTCATATTAAATACCCACATTGGCATTTTAAATTCACTAAATATTAATCATCGTTATCATTTCTAAGTAAATACTACACGTTGTATGCTACTTCATTACTTTATACTATATAACCATACGTTTTCAATTGCTACTACATTGCTACAATACATTGCTACAAGTAATATAGTTTATTTAATTACTAAAGGAGTTTTGGATAATTAATTTCTAAAAGAATTCAGAGAAACCTCTGAGGAGTTAAGGTGGAAGGAGGTCGGAGAGAGTGGAATAATTGATTAACAATCGAACACACATGCGACGAACTAAATTTTGTTTCAAAGTTATATCGATTTTTTTTTATTTCCCAGCAAAAGCTCTCTATATAAATCTAATGGTGGCATAGAGGACATAGAGTATATGTTATGAAATAAAGTTTATAAAAATAAAAGAAAGATACAGCTTATAAAAGACGATTTCACAAAAATTAATTAGATTCTTATTACTTATGTAGATTCAATTATAGTTGATTGATGTCAAGATGTGGTTGAATTCAGAAAGGGGTATAAATATTATTATTAGAAATAATCGTTCAAGAGGAGAGGGAATAACATTATATTACATAATTTATTTAGATAAGTGCCAGAAGAGACTACTGTAGCTCAGTGTATTAAGGTGTCACCTTCGTGATCTCGAAACTCCAGCAACGCCGTTCAATCAATTGGCCAAGGCGGATTTTTTTTTCGTAAAGGCCCAACGGAATGAAAACTCAACCTTCTCACTCTATTTAGAACAGGGCTATAATCTCCCCTCTTGTCAGAAATAGGCCGGCAGAGGATAAACAAAAAAGAAAACTTTATATCAGGAGAATTTTTCACAAGCAGTAATCTATTTTTAAACAATAAATAAAACATTTTTTTTGTTATATTTATTGAAATTTACTACTGTGCATTATCATACATTAAGTGAATTTGATCTCAGTTATAATGGAGTGATACAGGCGTGTAGAGAACTACCCATAGGTAGCACTCTAATGACGTTTTTACACTTTCAGGTGCTGTAGCCATCTTCTGTTAAGGCCCCTCGGAGGATTGTCAGGAATGGAAGAGGATGCAAGTTCGAAACTAGTGGGTTTGGGTGGTTAGGGAGTTTATAGTGGAAGGATTGATGTCTGGTTTGGTTACATAGGGAACATTATGGCCTTAATGTATGATTTTGATTGTGATAAAGTAAGGAGGATTGTGTATTTTACAAAGAATTTTGGATTGCCTTATTACAGTCATGTAGATCAGTCTTTTGTAATGAGTTGGAAGTTTAGACCGTTTGTCTAGTAAGTGATGTAATACTGGAACTCGACGTGCAGTTTCCTGTCTTTTCAGTCTTTTGTGAGGATTCCAGGCTAGTCGTTTGTCCAGATGTAGTCCAAGGTAGCGGATCTGTTTGACAGGGGTAAGAGCAACAATATTAAAGGAACCTGTTGGGCAGTCGGTTGCTTATGACGAAGTGTAAAGGTGATTTGATGGGATTTGTTGGAATTTGAAAATAAAACATGAATTAATAAATTGCATTACGTAAATGAAACATGAATCAAATTAAATACAACCTTTTTCTACCATTGGTACTTGAAAGTACTAAATGAAATACTTATCTGAAGTTTTAATGTGACCATTCTATAAAGCTCTTTACTTAAATTTTTGGAGGTTAGGGCTTCCACGCGATAATTGAAAAAAATTAAGAATAAATAATAATTAAAGAAGGAAAATAATCAATAAATAATAATAATTAAGAGATAGAAGTTGAAAAATTTAAGTAAATTAGTACTTCATAGTATCATAATAAAAAATTTAGTACTTCATAGTATCATGTAAAAAATTGAGTACTTCATAGTATTATCATTTCAATTTAAATTCAAAATTGGCACCATGGATCACGTGTCTACCGATAAAGATACTATATAATAAATAGATTTTTTAAATTTTATTTATTTAAAAATTACATCCAATATGGTACCAGATGACAAAATGTATTGGTCGGTGCCGAAATAGCACATAAAAGTGATAGAAATAAGGGTAAAGTAATTATTACAATATTAGGGCGTTGTAGAGGCTATACAATCTCTAAGCTAGATAAGTGCAATATGAATTGATTTCAAGTGATACAACTAATAATTTAATTAACAACTAATAAAATGAAAATAAAGTAAAAAATAATTATTATTTAGAAAATTAAATTAAAAATAATAATAATATAAAGAATATGTTAAAAATAAAGATCCAATAATATTTATTACTAAGCACACATACATTGCTAATTCTAATCGTAATAAAATGATAATTATAAAAATATAAAATAAAAATAAAAAATACAGGCAGGTATGGTCACCAAGGTGAATCAAATTGAGTTATAAGGAATCATAGAAGTTAGAAAGTACCCAGTTAAATTTTTTTTAGTTTAGTGGTTGATTTATTTATTAGTTCTTCTGGTAAGCAATTGAACAGATATGATACCATATAGTTTAAGGTACGTTTACCAAATTTATTGTTAAAGGGTGGTTCGATGAATTATCGAATTTGAAAATAGAAAAATTTAAAATTATTTCTTTTCTAAATTATTATCCATAAATTGCAAGATAATTTTATAAAAATAAAATAGATTAGGTGGTAAAGTACCAAGGATTTTCTGCTTTATTATTGCGGTGCGTTATTGTTCTTAATGTTCGATTTTGTAGATTTGCAAGTTTTGATAAATTACTATCAGCAATGGTACTATAACAATTTATCCCATATCTTAATATCGATTTAAACAATCTCTTGTACTATATTATTAAAGATTCTCTGTTAAGTACAAATTGGAGGTAATAAATTTTATATGAGCATACTCATAATCGCTTTAAAACATATACTATGTGTGGTTCCCAAGAAAAAACATTATCCACAGTAACACCTAGATATTTATTTTTTATAGGTTAAAAACTTCAAAACATTTTTCCTTATTGTTGTACTACGTTTCGGGACAATTTTCCAATATTCATGCACTTTTACAATCCTAGAAATAAGTTATTTTTATCAACAATGTTCATCCATATCATATAAGTGTATTTGTAATTCTTGTAATTATATTTACCCCATACTTGTAATATAATTCCAATTTCACTATTGAAGTCATGTCATCTATATGTATGTAATGGTTGAAAATTGTTTTACACTGGATTGTTCAATTCACTTTCCTTCACTATTCTTCATTCTTCTCTCCGTGTAGCTCAAACCATTGCTCTAGATTGGATATTACCTCTTTGGATCGTAACAACATGTTCAGTATGCTGTTTTTTTACCTCCCTATTGATATGTCCAATTTTATTTATTGTGTAATTTAAATTTAAATTTATGATTTTTTTTTTACTATTTTATTCTCACTTATTTTCTCTGATTTTTTATGTTTATATGGTTAATCTATTTATAATATCGGTGTAGTGAGTATTTAAATGTTTTGTGTCAGTTTTATAGCTTACTTTGTCTTCAATATTTTTGGTTATATGGATTGCTTCCAGGAACCTTCTGCTTTTCGAGTTTTGTTTTATGTCAATTATTGTGGAATTTTTGAAGTTGAATATATGGTTTAATGTTATGCTGTGGTAAGCCAGTGCAGTGCAATTTATATTTTTGACATTTTAACAGTTAGGAACATGCTGCATGATTCTGGTTTCTAGTTTTTTGGATGCCTCTCCAATATATATTTTCTCACAATTTTCAGAATCTATCTTGTATACTTTATTTCAGTAAGTTTATAAGTATACAAGTAATAATTAATTAATAATTATTAATAAATAATTAAAGTGATAAATAAATACCTTCATGTTAGACATTTGGCGTTGCAACTTATTGTAATTGTTCAAGCCAGTTCTAATATTTATATAATGATATTCCGTCGATGTTATTTTTATTTTATCAGTTAGGCCTGATATGTATTGTAGTTTAAAGAATTTGTTATTATTATCATTATTCGATGATTTGCCTTATCCTTTTTTACAAATATCATTAACTGTAACCTTTTTGTTATCTTCCTTGTAATATTCAGTGATTTTTCTCTGACTTGGAGTTTTTGCTGTTTTAATTTCCTTTGTTGGTCTGATTGTTTTTACTTCTCTCAATTTTCTATATTGTTTTTGGTTGTATGATTGTTGTTTATTTTATTTTACGATATTCTACTGATTAATCTTTTAGGGTAAAACATTTCTATTAATATGTTGGATACTTCTGTCTTGATCTGTTCCCTGTATATGTTGTCCGTTAAGTTAATTGCTCTGTCTCTAAAATTTTTCGCTATGTTCACTTTTTGATAGTTAGGGTGATTTGAAAAATAAACTATTGTTTGTATTGCATTTTTTGGTCCATTTAGTGGGGGGGGGGGTTTCTATCTTAAATAATATCCATATCTAGAAATCTGATTTTTTTTTTTAATTTGAGATCTTTTGAGAATTCTATTCTTTAGTGAAATTTATTAAATATATCTAAACTTCAATGGTAACAGTTTTTCTTTGTCATTATTATTAAATCATGTATATATTTTTTTATTTAAATTGGTTTTAATACCATACTTACCAACTGGAGGAAGATAAGAACCCAAGAATTGTTTTAAAAGGGCTTCACTCATCAACACCAATCTCCACAAGAAAAGAAGAATTCCAAACTCTTACGAAGTCTCAAATGTTAATAATGCAATATCGGCCAGAATTAAACTGCCTCTTAACATGTTTTTGCTGATATCACGAAAAAAACATTTAATGGAAAAATATTTGAAATAATTCATATTTACTACATTAGAATAAGGTGGAAGAGTTGAGAAAAAAAAGAAGGAAATACCACAGTGCCATAGATATCAAGGCTATGCCCACACCAAAACATACTGCAATCACCATCCACGTTGTGTATATTGTGGTGAAGACCACGAAAGCTCCTACGTGCCTTAAATCTAGAGACACTCCTGCCAAATGCACTATCTTTGGGATGTCCCACCGAGCTAACAACAAAGGATCCATAACCCTAAAGAACCTGCGGGCTCAGCGCACACAGCGAATCTCTCAACTAGTGACTCCCGAACTTCCAGATCTAGGACAGTTCCCAACACTGCCAACTCACCCTCTTCAGCAATAAACCTCGATGCCACCGGGCCCAAATCCAAGCGTGGAGCGTCAAGAACACCCCCGACCTAACATTGAAGTTCACCCTCAGCCACGTCTAATGTCAGGTAGGAGAGGAGGCAGTAACTAGCTGGTCACCTGCTGGTTCTGAACCTTTTCAACACCTAAATTTAATACAAAATTTGAATTCATCCATCCAGCCACTTTTCAGCCTACTTAATCAACTATCACAAGTAACACAAACATAGCCGCTGCTTATGGACACTAGTTCTCTGATTGGAGGGACAGCCATATTAATAAAATCTACCCTCAGACATTATCCTATTCACATAAAATCGACGACTCAGATCCAAATTATTGGCATACCATCAGAGACGAAATACAAGAACCTATCACTAGCTTCCATTTATTGTCTACCTAAATATAATGTTACTGAACAAATATTCATTGATTTGTTCAAATCACTTGGTAGAACATTTCTAACAGGAGGCGACTATAATGCAAAACACACTCACTGGGGTTCACGATTATGAACACCAAGAGGCAAGAAACTCAGGAAAACTGTTCGTCATCAGTCCTTAGACATCTTTGCTCCAGATAAACCTACTTACTTTCCAAATTCACGCCATAAAAATTTGTAGCAAAAGATTTGAGGTCACTGCCGATTACTGTTACAACAGAAACAGACCTTGGCTCAGATCATTTACCAGTGAACATGATGGTAAGTGCTGAGACATTCTTTGCTGAAAAAAGACCATCACTGACCCACGGTATTATGGATTGGGACCTATTTAGTGAATATCTAAATACGGAGTTGACTGTCCCTACAGTACTAAAATCTGAACAGGATTTAGAAGAAGCGGTTGAATTCTTCACCTTAGCTGTTCAGAAAGCCGCGTGGTACTCACAAGACTCAAAAGGTCGGCAAGGAATACATTCGTCGTCATACCCTCAATATATCAGGGATCTAATCAAAGCCAAGAGAAGATCACGAAAGGAATGGCAAACTCACCAGCTACCTTCAGCTAGACGAACCTAAACCTAAAATTGACCTCAGAAAAGAAATACGAAAATTCATACAAACTAACTTTGATCAATATTTGGAAAACCTTACAACTGATGATAGTTTGTGGAGACATACAAAGCGACTCTTACAACACCATGAGGTATCAGTCCCGTTGAGAAATGAAGATGGTTTCTGGGCTTTTTCAGACCAGGATAAATCCAAAATATTCGCCGACTATCTTTCTACAGTCTTTCAAACCCAACACAAATTTAACTGACATATAACACGAAGCTAAAGTGTAGAAAGTTTTAGATTCTCCTCTTCCACCTACACTCCTACTGAAGTATTAAGACAGATTATGAAAATGCCTGAAAAGAAGGCTCCTGGTTACGACCTTATTATTGCTGAGGCACTTCGGAAAATTCCTAGAAAAGCTTTATTCCTCACAACCTTATTCAACACTATCTTACGACAACTAAATTCCCTATACAATGGAAATACTCCACGATTTTAATGATCCATAAGCCTAACAAAGACAAACTTAGACCCGATTCCTACAGACCAATTAGTCTTCTTCCAGTATGCTCCAAAATTTTGGAAAAATTATTACATGAACGAATTATAAACATACTAACTGACCAAAACAAATTACCAGACCACCAATTTGGATTTCGCTCATTACATTCCACAACACAACAACTACACAGGGTCACGGACTTCTGCTTTTGAACTAAAACAATACGCTTCTAGAGCATTTTCGGATGTAACTCAGGCGTTTGATAGGGTATGGCATCAAGGGCTTCTGTTTAAACTTAAGACAATGCTCCCAAGCACCAACTATTTAATTTTACAATCAGTTCTCCATGACCGTTTCTTTTCTGTCCGACAAAGCTAAGTGAACTCATCAATGAAACCAATATTTGCAGGTGTCCCTCAAGGTTCTATCCTGGCCCCACTTCTGTACCTCATATTCAGAAACGACTTACCGAAAAACGACAGCATACTAACTGCGACGTACGCAGACAACACTGCTATCATTTCGAGAAATACAGACCCTTAACACTACAATATAGTCTAAACAATATACAGACATGGTGTGCACGATGGAAAATTAAGATTAATCACGACAAATCACAACATGTCACATTTACTCTACGACAAAAAACATGCTCTTCAGTTTACATAGACAATCACCTTAAACCACAAACAAACACAGTAACTTATTTAGGACTTCCCTATGACAGAAGGTTGACATGGGGCCCACACGTTAAGAC
Organism: Halyomorpha halys; assembly: GCF_000696795.3. Classification (NCBI taxonomy): domain Eukaryota; kingdom Metazoa; phylum Arthropoda; class Insecta; order Hemiptera; family Pentatomidae; genus Halyomorpha; species Halyomorpha halys. Next base: position 96,459 of record NW_027106339.1, on the reverse strand, counting down.
AAAAAGTAAAATGCTAAATTTCCATCTGAGACAATTATATTCTATACTACACAGACGTTCTAAATTATCGCTCAGACAGAAACCTAACGTATGCAATTACTTACTAAAACCCATATGGACTTACGACTGCCAAATTTATGGACTTGCTAAAAAGACTCTCAGGAAATACAAACTTTTCAATTTTTCAATACAATCACAATTTTTAAGACTGGCAAGGAACTCACCACACACAGACACAGATTTAAACCTCTATTAATTTGTTATTTATTATTTTTATTACTTAGCCTATTTTTACATTTTCATTATAACCTCTCATTTTCTCTCAAAAATATGGAACAAGGAGTTTCTTAGAAGACTATATCCATAGCGGTCTTGGCCGAAAAATTTAGACTTTCTGGGCTGCATGCATTATCACCACCATGGGAATAAGCTCTAGGGACACTTAATATTATTCATTAATATTCATGATAGATATCATAAATATTTACTACATTTATTATTTTTTCTACCCCTTATCAGTCATATGTAAGTCACCTCTCTGGTGACAACAGTACTTTTCCACTGCGGTCGTAGGTCACGTGGGAAGTAACAAGGCGAAACATGTCCAAACGCCCTCTGAAATGCTGGCAATAGTACCTTATTAGCAGTGCTACTGATTCGAGTATTTTTACCCGTTTTTCAGGTAATTTCACTGTGTTGTTAGTTGGCGGGGATAGGGGATTTCGGGTAAAATAGCTTTACAATATATGTAGGGCACTCGTGCAGCGTCGCACTAGTCCATTAACTAGTTTTTTTCGTTAATCCTTTGCCACTTTTTCTGTCACTAACAAGTTTTTTTTTTCCTTAAATTTTGAATTTAAGAACATAGACACCTTTTGGAGTCCATGATTGATTTATTTTGGAGACCTGAAATGAATATAATTTTTAGGCCTTAGGCTGATTTGTTTTTTGGACTCGGGTCGGATTTATTTTTTGGGTCCAGTTTAGATTCATTTTTAGAGTGGATTTTTTTTATTTTTTATTTATTTGAGTGTTTCGACTACTCGGACCATTTACATTTGATTTACAAATTCAATTACAATTGGCATTTTCATATAGTTGAAATACAAATACTGTTGAAATTACAAAGTGAGAAATTTGCAATCACAATTACCATTACATATTAACAATTACAGTTTACACTTCACAAATTTATTACTGTTGTGGAGTCTTCTCTGATCATTTCCAGTACACATGAAGAGAATCGGTGTGACTCCAGAGCAACCTAGTAAGAATGTGCCCAACAGCAAGATCGCTTCTGCAGCAACGACACATCGGTCCATCCACCCTCCTTCATGAGATGACAGTGGGTGAGTCGAGTATGGCCTATCCGAAAATGGGGTAATACATTTCTGTAGCAGATTCATGTTTCCGGGCGGATGCTACACTGTATGCTGGACCATTCCTAAATTGTTGTATCTTGTGATTAACCATTCGTCCTGCCATCAATTTTCTTTGATTTTCATGTAGATGATGCTACGACTTGGCCTGTATTTATAACTAGTCTGCCTTTTCTTTCCCGGTATCCCAGAATGATCTGGCAGCCATAAAATCAAGATCCTAATCGGTCTTGGTAATACTATTAATCGGTGTGTTGGGAGGGAAAAAGAAAACCTGTGGACCTGAGGTAAGATTTCATTAAATTTTATGGTAGAGCTTGGAATGATGTAGAAGCTTAAAAAGTCTATCTATGGTATGTTTGTTATCCTGCAAGAGGGAATGGAGATCATCATGTATATTATATAAAGATTTGAGGGAGTTATAAGCTCGGCATTCTATCAGAATGTGTATGACTGTAAGTTCTGTTTCGCAAGTTTGGCTAAGCGGTGAAGGATCGCGGGCCATAAGGTAACCGTGGGTCAGGCGCGTGTGACCTATTCGAAGGCGCGTCAAAACTTCCTCTTTGCGCACATCTCTAGTTGATGATATCCAAGGGGAGACGCCCCTTCTAATTTCCCTCAATTTGTTATTGGAAACATTTTTCCACATTTGTCTTCATTTCAATTTAATCTTCTGCTTAATGAGAGCAATGAAATAATCACAACAACAACAACACAACAGCATTCGCCACTTTTGCTGCCCTATCGGCCAGTTCGTTGGCCGCTATTCCGCAGTGTCCCAGGCGAAGAACACTGAAATACCGTTTCTGATGGCAGATTGTAATGAGTAATATATGGTTTGATTTAGCAAGTTAGTTGAAAAAACATTTCTTAAGCTAAGTAGGACAGACAAAGAGTCTGTACAGACGACCAGTTTTTGTTTTGTAGGGTGAAAAACATTTAAACTTTTGTTTATTGGAACCATTTCAGCTGTATAGCTACTACATATCTGTGATAAAGAGAATAGGTACTGGTGATCATTGCACACAATCAAAGCTTCAACAACTAAGTAATTTTTGGAGCCGTCAGTATAAATGATGTCGGCGTCACCTAATTTATGTTGCAGTATAAGAAACTCATATTTATATCAATATAGTGCAGTGTTGTTTTTAGGTAGCCTTGAAAGGGAAAGACAGAGTTTAGGAGAGGGAAGTCCCCAAGGATAAAATGATGGAATTACAGTCTCTTGCAAAGTAGGTATTTCTATGTTTAAACTGAGCAGTAAAGTGGAAACCCTGACAGTAAACGGTGTTCTCTTGGTTAGGTTGATTTGCTGCTGGTTTAGAATCTGTCTATTTGGAAACAGCTCATTAATAGGATGGTTAATAGCTGATATGATTTTAAAGTAAATGAGATCCAGTTGTTGTCTTCGTAGGTCAAGTGGAAGCTCGCCAGCATCGAATTATAGACTATTGATAGGGCTTGAGCGGAAAGCACCCGTAGCTATTCTGAGTCCCGCATTTTGTACAGAGTCAAGCATTTTAAGGTGTGGTACCCGATGGTTTTGAGTTGAGTTGTAGGCATTACAACCGTAATCCAATTTTGATCTCACTAGCGTTCTGTATAGGGTCAGCATAATTGTTCGATCCGCACCCCAGCTTTTCAAAAGATTGTGAGAGCGAAGGCAACTTGTTTTTAATTCCTTTATATGCGGGATCCAGCTCAGCATTCTATCGAAAATCAATCCGAGGTAATTGACAGCGTGACCGAATGTAACTGGTAGATAGTTAATGGTCAGTGACGGCATTACAATCGCCTGTCTTTTGCAAAAAAGAATAGCAACGGTTTTATTTGTTGACATTTTAAATCCGTGATCAGAAAGCCATACACTGACATTGTTTAGAGCAGTTTGAATATCTTCTTGTAAGGATACTACGTTTTTCCATTCAGTATAAATAAGAAGATCGTCCGCATAGAGCATGCTTTTAACAGGTAACCCAACCACATTCAACAGTTTATTAAAACAAATACAGAAGAGAATCGTGCTCAAAACACAACCCTGTGGCACTCCATTTTCCTGTTCGAAATCTTTCGATAGGACATTACCAATTCTGACTCTAAAGCTTCTGTTAAGTAAAAAATTGTTTATGACGGCAAGAATATGACCGTTAATCCCGATACTAACTAGAGTGTCAATTATAAGTCTTTTCCAGGTCCTATCAAAAGCATTTTCTATATCAAGAAGTACTGCTAATACTTTTTTCTTATTTTCAAAGGCTTCTAGGATATCGGACTGTAACCGAACCAGGTTGTCTCTAGTACTCCTCCCTTTCCTAAACCCACTCTGGTGGTAAAAACGGCAGTACATTTTTAGCTTCCAAGTACCATGTCAGTCTATTAGAAATAAGTTTTTCCATCAATTTACAGATAGATGAGGTTAGGGTTATCGGTCTATAACTATTAACATCCATGGGGTCTTTGTATTTTTTCAGAATAGGAATCGTGATTGCTTCCTTCCTTTCATTCGGAAAACTATAAGAAAGAAATATTTTATTCAATATCTTTAAAATCGTAGATTTATTAAGGGAACAGAGATTTTTTATCATAGCAATGCAGATCTTATCTGGACCGGGTGAGGAATCTTTCCTGGAGTTCAAAGCGGCTAGAAATTCGTCCATGGTAAAGGACAGGTTTAGTGGATCATTAGTGATAACGAGTGGTATTGATTCGATAGCTTGGTTTATGTTAAGGAAGTGTGTTGAGTAGTTTATAGTTGATGAGGTATTACAGAAATATTTTGCTAGAATCTTTGCTAAGATTACAGGGTCAGTTTCATTGTGGTCACGAATTTTCAGACAATTTATTTGAGGTGAGTAGCCATAACCCATAATTTTTCTAACTGTGTGCAACAAAACAACTCCTGGTGTGTCACAGTTATCCTTGCTTAAAAAGTTCTGCCATGATCATTTTTTACTATTTTTAATGACATATCTTGCATGTTTCCTGGCCGCTTTATATGACTCTAGTTTTTCGGAGGATGGTCGGGGAAGAAATTTTTTAAGTGCCCTCTTTCTGTTTTTTATTGCTTTTTCACATTCACCTGACCACCACGGTACATGGGGCGGGTAGTATTTACTTTAGCAGATAAGGAAAGGTATGGGATCGGTGTTTGGGCGGCTTCAAGTATTCTAGTATTTAACTGTAGTATTAAGCGGTCAGGGTCAGTACTGGAAAGATCTATATCCGAAACTTTAGCCACCGCTTGAAATTGGGGCCAGTCAGCTTTTTTAATGAGCCATTTGTTGTGTCTGCTGAAAGAGAGACATTTATTAAGAGTTTTAATAATTATAGGGAAATGGTCGCTGCCATGTGTATCATCTAAAGTGTACCATTGAGTCGTGGCTTGTATCAGGGGGTTAGTGATAGTAAGATCAATTGCTGAGAGTTTTCCAGATCTGGCACAAAGGTGAGTTTGATATATTGGATTATTTATAATATTTAAATTACAAGTATCTATGAAAGACTCGACCAGTTTACCCCTCTCATCCAAGTGGTCACTACCCCAAATTAAATTATGCGAATTAAAGTCCCCAGCGAGAATTACTGGTGGGGGCAATGAATTTAATAAGTCTTTCAATTGTTGAACTGAGAATAATCGGCCAGGAGGGAGGTATAGAGAGCATAATGTGCACGGGCGAGGTTGTGATGAAATTCTTACTGCTACTGCTTGCAAATTAGAAGTAATATGTAAGTCATTGAAGGGGATATTCTGTTCCACTAAAATACACACCCCATCACAAACAATGCGACCAGCTGTATAATCTTTCCTCCTAATAACATATATATATATATCCTATATAGCATAGTAGGTTTTAAATTTGTTTCTTGTAAGCAAGCTACAGAGCAATTATAGTAATTCAGTAAGTACTTTAATTCATTTCTACGATAAGATAAACCATTTAAGTTCCATTGCATTGTATTCATTTCAAATAAAACATTCTACCTATACCGCCTGCTGAAGAAAAGGATCCGAGACAGCTTCACATAAAGATATTTGTGTTAGAGTTAAAATTATAAACCATACAGTAGTAGTGAAAATAAAATGTAACGGTTGGCAGCCATACAGATAAATAACGAATTACCATTAACAGACAAACAGAGACAAATGCAGAAAAGAAATAGTCCATTATTATAAGAATTATGATGCTGAAAAGCATAGGATAAAGATAAAGAAAAAACATATTATTGGGCATATTGAGGTAATTGTGATTATTTGAACAAATATCTAATGGAATTTCTATTGGTACTTTTTTTTTTGTCTTGTCCATACTGTATATTTTTTATTTATTAAGCAATTACTCTTCACTAAAAGAAGAGTTTTGAGATACTGGCCTGTCTTCATTTAAATTATTTTCTAAATTAGATCCCACTGTGGAATGACTTTGGTTTCCATTTATTACTTTTTGGAGGTTGGTAATATTAGTTTTATTTCCAAGTTGTTCACTATTGTTTTGTGAAGTTACTAGCGATTCGTTGTTGCAGTTAATGTTGTCATCTGTGTTACTGTTTACCAAATTGGATTCCAAAGTACTTATTTTTTTACAAAAATTTCGACGGTATTGGCCAACATAGCTAACTGTTCTAGCTGAGTTTCGGTTATAGACTTTTCCTGTGGCGATAGAGGGGGAGGAGCCGATACAACATCCGCGTGAGTTCTCATCCTACCATTTTCTTTCTCTTGTTTTTTAATAATTGATTCTGCTTGACGATATGACACTTTATCCTGTACTCGGATTTTTATACTGAACATTTACTACTTTAAGCTGGATGGTCTTTGTCGCAGTTTAGGCATTTGGGGGGATTATTACAAGTTTCAATGCTGTGTGTATTTTCTCCACATTTACCACAGTTCTTTGTTCACCAATTTTTACTAGTATGATTAATACTTGAAGCATGAATAACAAAAAAGAGGCTTCGGCTCATACGGTATGATTCTAATGGAAAGAAAATCTAAGATTACTTTTTCTGGTAGGTCACACTTCTCGAAAGTTAAAATCAGTAGAGGCTTTCTTTTCATTATTAATTTTTTTATAGATCCTTTTAACATTAACAATGCCCTGACTTTCAAGTTCTGAAACTAATTCTTCCTCTGTGCAATTCAGCAACTCCGGGACAAAAGCAACCCCACGAGAAAATATTAATGTTTTATGTAGTTCCAATACTATGGGAATATTTTGGAACGTTTTGATATTATTCAAATTGAAAAAATCTTTTTCATTAGTCACCACTAATAAAATTGTACCGTTTTTTTAAAATTTTGACATTAACTTGAGGACAGTAATTTTTTATAAACCGACATACACCAAACGGGCTGAAATTGTTAAAATTTTTATTGTCCGAATTTGAATCTAAACGCATGACAATATATTTTTTGGACCATTCACCTTTTAATTTAAACATGTCCCGCGTGTCAGGTGGTTTAGGTTGTAAGTTTGTCGTCATTTGTAAGTTGTGCGACAGAATAATAAAATAAATAAAGAGAATAAATGATAGGAAAAAAAAGTACTTCCTGCCAACACACAAATTCCGGAAACCACTGTTAAGATTGACACTTTATCAAGCAATGTTGATAACCTTCATCCAGTCAGGTCTGATAGGAAAATGTGTGGAGTGGATTATTTGAACATAAGCACACAAAAGAATGCCGAGGTGTAGTTATTTTTGAGGCCTGTGATGGATATAATTGTGGAGAATCGGGCAACTTTCTTTTAAAGATCCAGGTGGATTATTTTGGAGGTCAGGGGTGGATTATTTTTTATGATCGGGCCTGACAAAATTTTATACCCTTGGGTAACTTCGTTTTGGGATCCGGGGGAGGGGAGGAGGGATACTTTTCAAGGGCCGATTTAATTTTAAGTTTTTTGGCAAATATATAAAAATAATGTTTTCCCACTTATCCTCATAATGTTTGGTAAGGTTGATTGTTGCAATACTTCACTGCCAAGTTTTATAAAGCTAAACTTGGCAGTCAATGCGACAGTTATCCAGTGATATTATTTATAAATTTGAGGACCACGCTAGCTCAGTATGACATTCCTGTAACTATCAAATAGTTACATCATGATGGTGGTTTTACAACACTTTTGCCGCAATTACGGAAACTACGATAATTCACTGTCAAGGCGTGTGCATGTGATGGTTAACGTGACAGTTCCTTCACTTCAAGGTGCAGAACGGGTAGTTTTTGGTCGGGTGAATCGGCAGCACTGCTTGTTAGAGTTAAATATTCGTAACAGAGCAATTGGCATCTCCAGTTATATATACCAATACCTTTTTTAATATTATTGATTCTCATATATGTCTAAAATAAATAATTTCTAACATCATATTCTAACCAGTTATAACGTAGTGAGAATCACTTATAAAAAAATTGTATTATTAAATATACTAGCAACTAATAAGGGTTTACTTATTTATTAATTTCCTTTAGCTTATTTTTATGTTTTTAATTTATTTATTTATTAGTTTTTTAACTTATTTATTTGTTTTTAATTGTTCCAATGATGGATTGATAAGTATGCAGTGTGCTTTAGCTACCCGATGTCATTGCCAAAAAAGAATTCCTTAGGTGCATTTAATTAGGTAAAAGTGTTAATGTCCTACCTCAAAGTAATGAGAGATATTCCGCGACATAATACTTCCAACACGAACCATAAAAAAATGGATCAATATGATAATCTTCATGGCTAATCACAGAGATATGCCAGTCAATCTAAATTTGAACTCTACTATTTTTCATAAACTGACATTGAATAGTAATAACTCATAGATATGAGTCTTAAGTGAGATAGGTATTAATGTTAATACTTTGATTTAAAATTACATCGATATGATATCAACAGATTATCAGAATTAGTAAAATTTATAGATATGTTTGGTATCTACAAGCTCAATATATCTAGCATTTATTCAGGGTGAACGATTTTATTTAAATATCTACTTTTTCCCGAAAAAATATTTACTGACAATATGGCTCTCTCCTCAAAATCTCCTTTGATTTTGGGAAATATGTAATAGTTATTATGGAAAAAACTCATGCATTTATTTTAATTTTTAGAATAGTAAACCGCACATAATACGTAACATTCAAGTGAAAATCAGAGTTATATACTATCATATGCTCAAAATAAATTAGTTTTGTTAAGGCCACGATGTCGGGCTAATTGATAAGAACACCATGTACGACAACTGTGGCCAATATGACACATCTGTTTAATCTCTCACGACGTGTAGTTTCTGATATATTGGCGAAACTGTAAACACTTGCATTTTCAGAAATTGTCAGGTATAACCGAAGAACCCAATAAGAAAATGGTAAACGGTCTAAGAAAAAAAATCTCCAACTGTTATTGCATCTAGAAACATAGAAGAATCCACATACAAAATATTCAAAAAATGAAAAGTGGGCAAGAGACCGACTTCATTTCATTTGGACTGTTTAATTGAGTAGGGAGGTTTGAGGCTTCCGGAGCACCAATTTAAGCAAGAGAATTAGTAAATGCATTTTGTGAAGGAGAATTGAGTACTATTTTTTTCTACCGTGAATACTCAAAGGGTTTAGTGAAATACTTATCTTTGTATTGAGATGCTCGTTCTGATGAAACCTGACTATATTATCTGGAGGTGAGGGGACTCCACTTATTGTCACCCACCAATAGCTCTGCTGGTTTATATTAATTTCGTTCCGTTTTTGACCGTTATGGACTGTACAGATCATGCGCAATACGAGTTTTTCCCTCAAAAAAATCTGTGCAAAAATGATTGTTGGAACATACTAACATTATTCCAAGATTACCATTCTAATTTTTTTAAATGGGCTCATGACAAAGGTCCCATAGTTAACAAACATAAAACGGTCACTATGTTGATAAACCTTTTCTAAACGATCCTGAAATTAAATCCCATGACTGTGACCATCTCACAAATATTGATAATATAAAAATATGTTGCTGTAAAACTTTAAATTTTGTAGAAGAATATAAATACCTATTCTGGATTTCCTTTTCTGGAGGACAACAATCTTCGTCCCACTATAGATAACATAAATGGGTTATAGATAACAGATTGAAGCCTTGTCCGAATTTCTAAATCCTGCTCTGAATGAGTTAAATAATAGAAATGAATATGACGACAAAAATGAACTATAATTCCAAAAATACTAGGTGATCTTGATATGATAAATAATGAAGAAATAGACATAGTGAGTTTTGATGTCAAATCTTTATTTACTAATGTACCAGTAGATGACTGCTTAAAAATAATAGAAATTAATTGGGACCAAATAAGAAATAAAACATTAACGAAAGACAAGATTATAAGGGTTTAACTTAAGTAACAAATTACAATTTTTTTAAATATAAAGGGAATTAATTATATGAGACAATTACATAGATTAATGATAGATTCTAGCTTATCGATCAATTTGAGTGGTATATACATGTAAACGTACTTTACAACCAGCAAATGAGATGTTCTATCCAGGCATGGCATGAGTTGGCATGAGAGAGAAAGCACCCAGTGGTTCATCCTCCTGACGTTAAGTAAATTATTTTGTTACATTAGGAGGTCCGGCATCCAACTCCTCTTCAGACTAAGCCGAGTTACGTCAGGAATGTCATGTGTTCCCATTTGGTATATAAATTTATTGAAATGTCCATGTAGCGTGTTGGGAAACCGTCTTATGAATGTGGTCCGTTACAGTAGGAATCCGTAGGTTGATCTGAATGGTCTCGTTTGAAACGTAGAGTGAAATGAAATGAATTGAAAAAAATAATTTTATTCTGGGACATATGTTCCCTAAGAATAAATACATAGTTCATATATTAAGATATTTATCTAGCAAAAATTTACAAGTTTTCAGATAGTAAAATGAAATTACATTGAGATATTTGGTTTACTATTGTTTATAATGTTAATCAATATATGTTTATTTATTTGATTACAATGCTGCTGAGGTTTGGTTATACAATAAGTGGAGGAATGGGTGTTGTTACCGACCTGCGAGCAATGAGAGAGGAACAAAGAATAACTAATGGATCTCTAGAATAGGTTCTACTCAGCTCCATAACATGACTAGTTATGACTCTAGTCCAATGGAACTTTAACGGTATTAAAAGTCATTTCAATGATTTGAAGTTATAAATTTCTGATGAAGATCCGTTTTGTTTAACCTTACAAGAAACACATCTAAGGCCTTCAGAACAATTTATTCTTAAAGGTTTCAAAATTGAACAGATTGCAATGACAACTATGAAAGTGCATGTAGAGGAGTAGCCATAGCCGTAAAAGACTCAATCTATTCCCACCCAGTAGACTCCCCCTCCAAATAATAGGGGTTCATAATACAGTTCATTCAAACGTTACCTCTATAATCTGCAGTATTTATCTCCCTCCATATAACACCTAAGAAATAGAACACCTACTCCACATACATAGACAGCTAAAAAATCCGGCTTTGTACACCGGAGACTTTAATTCGAATTCAGTGTTGTGGGGATCTAAAAATACCAATTCGAATTATAGGAAATTTCCTGGATTTAACTGACCTTCTGATACCTGATTCCGGTGAACCCACGTATTTCAGCGCCACTTACCGCACATTTTCATCTATAAATCTTTCTATGTGTATCAGCTCACTAATCGACGATATAGATTGGCCAGTTCTACTAGAACCTTATGGTAGTAATCATTTCCCAATCCGTTTAAAATTGAGAAATGTCAATTACGATTACGACATTATACCTAAATGGATCTTAGAAAAAGCAGATAGGTCTAAAATCACTTCGCAGGCTAGCCCGCCACAAGATACCTCTAGTAGCCTAACTATTGATAATGGATGCCAAACTATAGCTGAAGCTATACATAGCTGCAGAAACTTCGATCCCATAATGCAAGAGCAGCCTCAAAACGCGGCCTGTTCACTGGTTCAACAGTGATTGTAACAAAGCTATACAACTTCGAAGAAATGAAAGTCTTTTAAAAAATATGAATGTAGAGGATCTGGTTGAATATTAAAACAAAAGGCTTTATGTAGAAGAATTATAAATGATAGAAAAAGAAATCGTGGAAATCATTTATAGAGTCGAATAACTCTTCTAACCTCTGTAACGTCATATGCGATAAAATAAAAGAAACTAGAGCAACATGCAAATACACCCAAGCTAGTGAAGTGAAATTATGCGACGATTCCAGATTTAATAAGTAATATTTAGACTTCTCCACCACTGAAGACAATACCAAGATTACAATATCCCATTTTCAATTTAGGAGCTGCAATCAATACAACAAGGCGCTAAGGGATCTTCACCTGGTCCTGACAATATACACTATGCCACGTTACTCCTACCTAAAACGACACTGAACTGGCTCTTGGATTTTTAAAATTATATCTGATCCACTGGAAATAATCCTTTGAACTGGAATTAATCTATAGTGCCTTCGATTTTGAAAACAGGACAAGATGAAGCCATCCATTCAACTACCGACCATTTTTTTTAACTAGTTGCCTATGTAAGATAAAGGAGCGAATGGTAAATAACAGGCTCACATGGTTTTTAATAAAGTACCGCCTTGTATAAAACTTTTAATGTGGATTTCGCAAAGGAAGATCAACTATGGGTTACCTGGTTCAAATAGAAACTGAATTATAGTTTTCGTATGTTCAAGAGGAGCAAGCTGTTGCTGTCTATTTTGATATGCACAAGCCTTCGACAAAACAAATAAATTCACCATTATAAATAAACTATATTCACTAGGACTCGGAGGTAATTTCCCTACATTTATCCAAAGAATTTTATTACGTCGCTCCTTTCGGATCCGATTCGGGAAATCTTTTTCAAGGCAATGTGAGCAGGGGAGTGGAGTGCTGCAAGGGTGCGTACTAAGTACAATTTTATTCACTTTAGCCATCAGTGACCTAGGATTGAATCTACCTAGTGGAATTAAAGTGATGCTCTTGGTTGACGATATAGCAATATTATAGTATATAGCAGTATTAAAACAAGAGACATCTCTTCCATAAAAGAAAAACTTCAAGTTGCACTCGATCGCATAAACAAATAGTCCAGATCATCAAGAATGGAATTCTCTCCTGAAAAAACGAATGTTCCTTTTAGTAGGAAAAGGAACACACCACAATCACCAGAACTTTACTTTACTGCCATAAGTTAACGTTCATAAATTCCTGGGGTTGTTGTTTGATAGGCGCCGTTATTGAGAATATCGCATTATAGTGTTGAAAGAAAGATGCATTGGACTTAAAATATTAAGGGTACTTAGCGGAATAAATTGGGGAGCGGACAGAAACGCAATGGTTAGGGTGTATTAGGCTCTAATCGCTTGCAAGATTTGTTACGGCAGCTTTGTTTACGGCTCCGCTCGTACAAATGTTTTAGCTAACCTAGACTCTGTACACCACACAGGAGTACACCTTGCTACAGGAGTCTGTAGGAAAAGCAAACTTTTAGTCTGTGTTGAACCAGGCCTACCACCTCTGTCGTTCAGAAGACAAAAGCTAGCCGCTATTTACATGACAAAGTTGTACCTAAAAAACTCGAATCCAACCCATTAATACAACTTCCAACTTAATTTTGCTACTAGATTCCAACAAACAAGGAACTCTACGTTGGCACTGAAAGAGAGAATGGCCTTTGCAATAGATAAACTAAGACAAATCGAACTAATTACAATATAAAATGGAGTTACTCCTTGGACCTATAAAAAACCCTGATTAAACCGTCACCTATCAAAATTCTAAAGAACACACATTACCGGAAGATTATAAAAACCTGTACCATAAAATAATCCAGTCCTTACCTGCTCACTTGTTAATATTTCCAAATGGATCCATATCAGGCACATCTACGGCACCCACCTTTGTAACCCCAAATACCACCAACAAACAAAAATTGCACCAAGACTGTAGTATATATACAGCAGAAATCGGCGCAATTGCAATAGCACTGAGATAGATGAAGAGCTTACTAATTAAAAATGTAGTGATTATTTAAGACTCGCTGAGTGCCCTAAAAGCCTTGAAGAGCATATAATCGGAACTCCCCGAGCTTCATTGTGCTTTAGAACTCATAAAAATTTTAAAAGACGATGGAAAATTATACGCTTTTCAATAATTCAGAAGACTATAGTAATAATCTCAGATTCGTTGAGATCTCTAAAAAGTTTGAGAAACATGTACCCCGAACATCCACTCATCATAAGAATTCAATCTTTTCTTCTAAAATTATCACAGCAAGGTAAATCCGTTATTTTCATATGGGCTCCAAGCCACATTGGCATTGTTGGTAACGAGCTCGC
>NW_027106339.1:67130-80709 GCF_000696795.3 Halyomorpha halys | reverse complement strand
TAGACTTCATTTTATTAATTCTATTTTGTAAAATTATTCATTGTATGTGTAAAATTATTCTGTTTATACTTTCTTTTTATATTTTTTTATTTTTCTATACTTACTGTGGTTGTTACCTTGTTTTGTTTTTAGCCCTGAAGAAGGCTAGAAACTCTAGCCGAAACGTCGACACAGTAAAATAAGCAACAATCATACTTATTTGTGTTTTTCATTGACCGCACCCCCAACCATCTTCTCCTTATTTATCATCCACGGTCAACTATCTCTCATAATTAATAAACAGGATAGGACTGACCCCAAATTTATCCGAGGTTCTCGCAGATGAGGAAGCTGGAATTGTACGAGTGTTTGAATTTTTGAAGGCGCATCACCTTCTTAATAAATTGTAGCTTCTCTTCGATTTTTATTTTATTTATTTTTGTAAAAATTATTTTTCTATTTTTTTTATTTTTCTATTTTTTATTTATTTATTTATTTTATTATTATTTTTTTTTACTTTTATCATCCCATGGGCGTTGATGACCAGAGGGTTTTACGCCTTTAAGCAACAATCAACAACAACAACAAATTATACGCTTTATCTGGTTACCCAGTCATTTTGGGATTAAAGGCATCGAAATGGCTGATAGGGCAGCAAAAGAGGCGCTCCCTTCCGAGGCGCAACCACTAAGGAGGCCACATTACATAAGTGGCAGGCACTGTGAGACAGCAACCCACCAAATAAATTGAAGGCGATTAAGAAAAATGTCAAGGCATGGAGCAGCTCCAGTCACGGCAAGCACAGAGAGGAGGTTGCATTGACACACCTAAGACTAGGGTACGCAAAACTCACACATCTTCACTTAATTAAAAAAGAGGATCCACTCAGATGCCAGAAATATAATAAAAGAATGACAATAAATCATATCCTCGAAGAGTGAGTTTTTACACTAGTAGAATAAATGAACTGGATATACCTTCAAATATATCAGGGGCCTTGGGAAATGGGGAAACATATTTAAATAAGATTATGTCTTTTCGAAAAAAACAAGGACTATTTTATGTGTATTTTTTGTTATTGTCTGTTCTATTACCTGTTAAATTTTTGATATTTATTTTCCATTTGTTTTTATTATTATTATATTTTTTATTTCAGATATATAATTGAAAACAAAATGTATATATAAATAAAATATTGGCATTGAAGACCGGTTGGTTTTACTCCTTAATATCTGAATAACCAACAAATCTGTTAAAATGTAGATAATTACTATAATGAAATACCGGATTACCTACTCTGCAAAACATATTTAAATAACATTATGTCGTTTCTGTAAAAGCAAGGACTATAATTATGTATATTTTTTGTTGTTGTCTGTTCTATTACCTGTTAAATTTTTGATATTTATTTTCCATTTGTTTTTATTATTATTATATTTTTTATTTCAGATATATAATTGAAAACAAAATGTATATATAAATAAAATATTGGCATTGAAGACCGGTTGGTTTTACTCCTTAATATCTGAATAACCAACAAATCTGTTAAAATGTAGATAATTACTATAATGAAATACCGGATTACCTACTCTGCAATAGTTATCAACGTTATCAGCCATTTTTATGAATGTTATCTTTTTTGCAGTCAGATAAACAAATATTCAGCCGCTTTTACAGTTTAGATTCACATTGACTGGCACAGACTGTGAATCCCCATGAAGAATTTCACACTAACCCTCTTTTTTTTGGTTCATGTAAGAAGGATTGTATCTCAGAACATGTCTCATTATTGTGAGAAAGAAATTGATGGTAAGGATACTTACGACATAGCTTCAAGTGGTACTATATTAGTTAAAGGAAAAATGTAATGTAATTAAAAAAATATTAGGTATTAAATAAAATGTCCATGTGATGATGGATTCGGTATAGGAATCCTAAAATAAAATGAATTAAGTTAAGATGATTGAATTAGGAAGTCTATAGTTTATTAGTGTGAGTATGTTTCACATTAACTTAACCAGTAATTAGTTCTGTCATACATATTTTTCTTTCAATCTGGTCTTCATCGGTGTAAATCAAGCAAAATGTACAGATTTATTTTTTTTTTTTTTACGTCTTTATATCTTTTTTTAATATACAAAACACATTAATAAAACAGTCAAAACCATAAAATAGATAAGATGCATAGCTCCAAACAGTACTTCTTGAAATCTCAACACAGCATGATTGCATTGATTGATGGTAAGAGGCAATGTTGAGACGAAATC
This sequence comes from Halyomorpha halys, assembly GCF_000696795.3. Taxonomy (NCBI): domain Eukaryota; kingdom Metazoa; phylum Arthropoda; class Insecta; order Hemiptera; family Pentatomidae; genus Halyomorpha; species Halyomorpha halys. Next base: position 78,463 of record NW_027106339.1, on the reverse strand, counting down.
TAAAAATAAAGTCAAAATTAACAAATAAACTAAGGAATTGCCTTATATTTTGAATTTAACCTATGGGATTTATATACATTCATCTTCACTATTTTTTTACATTTTTATTTTATTTATTTTTTGAAATATACAAATGTACAACAAAAAAAAATACTATAAGTAAATTTGAGGAAGGTTTCGAACACTTCATAGTCTCGGTAAGAAACCATCCAATGGTAGTATTTTAAACATTAATGTAAATCTGAAAGTCCCCAGCCCATCTTCTTTTCAGACGACTCGGACGATTATCAGGGATTGTTATGGATGAGAGATTAAGATTTAAGGAGTTTGGAACGAAAGGACGAATATCTATTTCGAGCCAAATCTGCAACGAAAGGGATGTAATGATCTTTATAGATGATATTATTTGAGACGTAATAAGGAGCATCAATGATTTTACTGAAGATTTTGGATTGTAAGAATTGGAAATTCTCTATTTTAAGTTCGAAAATTGTCATAATTTACCTGTCACTCTTCCTCTCCCTTTCCCTTATCCCCCCCCCCCCAGCTATCAATGAATTTTTTGTTTGTCTTATAATTTAAACTATAAAATTTTGATAATAATTTTCATATTTATTATCATGTATAATTTTTTGTTCCCACATATTTTATTATCAGCTATATCAACCATATTAAAACTTGACAAAGAAAAGAACAATCATTTGTGAGTCAATTTTCAAAATAAATTTTAAATATTGATAAAATAAAATAAAACAAAATTTTGATGCATATTTTTAAGTTTGACACACATACCATTCTTCTTTTCCTTCAAAAGTCTTATCCGAAGTTCGTGAGAGCATTTTTAGTCGCATAGTAATAATGAAACCATTGAAAAAAAAAAAATGTATATATTTTTTATATACGTAGGTTTATATTTATATACATAGATATCTATATTTATTTAGATTTAAATATGTATCCTAAGGTTCATTAGAAGTTCAAGTAGGGCCACCACCGCCAGGTTGGTTAATCCGATATATTGCTGCCACTTTTCAACGGAATGCTGCGAGGTGAGATTCTTCTGCAAATTCAAAAAGTAGACTAAACCTTTTTTCATATCTCAAACAATCATAGAATTCTTAGAAATAATAATGATAATTAATTAAATTATTTCAGATTGTTTATGGGTGCTTTTTATTGTGTGCCATTTCCATGAGCAGCAATTGTCTCTATTCCGGATAGGTCTACCATCGTCATATTTGGAAGGAAGATAGAGGACTTACATGGAATAACGATCAATCATTATCTCGTAAATATGTTATAGCTTAAAATTTTGCTGATCCAAGAATTATGTGTAAAGTAATTCTTATTAAAGGATATTAGGTGAAAATGTTGTATACCATAATATGTTGTAAAACGTTTAACACTCCCTAATATGGCAGTTTTAAAAAATGACCACCTAATATTTTTAGGCATATTGCCAATAACTCCCAAAGCATTCCAAGCGGTACCAAGCAAACATTTATCCGACCCATAGCCTACATTGATACGACTGCGTTTTTAGAGCGATCAGAATCCGATACATTAGAGGAAGTGGCTGCCGAAGGGTTAGCAGAAGCGGGGGCAGTGTGGAAGTCAACGCTCAGAGGATGCGGCACAGAGCTACCAGAACTAGGCAAGAGGGTTCGTACGGTGTATCGACGGAGGCCTCGGTAGCAGAGGACGAGAACGACGGTACAGAGACGGGAGGAGAACGCAACAGCGGACATGGCGCTTGGAGAAGGAGATCTGGAGGAGGAGGAGGAGTTCGGGTTAAAGAACGCCCCGATAACGTTTCAGCGTCTTATGGATGAATTCTTGAGAGTAGTGGACGAGTCAATGTGTCAGGTTTATATGGATGACCTCCTAGTTTTCAGCAAGACGGAACAAGAACATACGGAACACTTGCGGATCGTTTTCGATAGAGTACGGTTAATTGGGCTGAAGTTGTCTTCTGAAAAATCTACGTTGGGACAGGAAGAGATAAATTTCTTAGGACACTCGATTTCACGGGAGGGAGTTAAACCGGACGCGCATAAAGTAGAGACGCTTAAAAAGATGTTAGTGCCAAGGGATGTGAAGGGTATACGTAGACTTTTGGGAGCCCTTAATTATTACCGGCGCTTTGTACCGGAAATGGCGGATCATTTGGTGCTCCTTAATAACTTATTGAAAAATGGTTCCAGGATAGTCATTACACCGACTATCGAGAATAACGTGCGTCGATGCAAGGACCTACCAATAGTGTGGCAGTGTGGTTTTAGGTAGGAGTAACGTGGCATAGTGTACATTGTCAGGACCAGGTGAAGATCCCTTAGTGCCTTGTAGTATTGATTGCAGCTCCTAAATTGATAATGGTATATTGTAATCTTGGTATTGTCTGAAACAACGCAAGAAAAAATTTGCTTCCTTATCCTAATACGCCATTTCTGCCCGCTAGTTCTTATCCTCGCTCCCCACAATTGCCTGCTATTCCCGTGGCATACTATTTACGATGTGAACCACCAGCTTTTCTCCACCCATACCCCATCTATTCAGACCAATCTCCACTTCTCCCTCTACACTACAGGGTCCACCCAGGGTGACTAATTGACAACAACATACCTTTACCTGGAGTGTCCTCTCTCCTTCATCCAACTTCTGCAATGCCTCCCGACACAAGATGGTGTGTGGGCTTCCCGTGTCTATGAGGCACCTCACTCCGCTCACTCGGATGATAGGCAGACCGGCTCGATTGCTCTCAACGCTGTAGTTTACCAGCATGCGGTTGCCCCTCTGTCGACACCCTCCTCAGATCTCTGCTTCAGTTCTTCTTCCTCCAGATCTCCTTCTCCAAGCGCCATGTCCGCTGTTGCGTTCGCCTCCCGTCTCTGTACCGTCGTTCTCGTCCTCTGCTACCAAGGCCTCCGTCGATACACCCGACGAACATTCGTGATCATCGAGGTCGTTGGCACGAATTTCGAATACTCATCGATAGTGGTTCTCAGCGGTCTTTTATAATGGCGGAATGTGCTCACAGGTTGAACTTGCCACTTACACGGAACAGTCATCGGTTGGTGGGCTTTAATTACCAAATTATTCCAAACGTATCATTTGAAGCACCTTGCGTTATAGCTCCCCGACAAGTTTCCAAGCCCGAACTTAACATCACGGCTATCGTGATGGAGCGGATCTGCGAGGATATGCCCACGAGCCCTATTCCAAAGGATATTGTTGATAAATTTCGCACCTTAGACCTGGCTGATCCACACTTTCAACACTCGCCTTCTGTCGATTTCCTTCTAGGAGCCGACATGTTTGCCGATATCCTGCGCGTTGGCAATTTAGAGTCAGGGCAGGGAGCACCTAGAGCCCTCGAAACCATTTTTGGTGGGATCCTAATGGGACCAATTAACGCTAACTCACCCGATGAAGGTCCACATCCCAGTACGATCCTTCATAGTACAATTAGCCCGTGCTCTCAATGCGATGAACTCTATCGAGTACTAACGAAATTCTGGGAAACGGAACAAGTTGTGAGCGTTACTAAATCAGACCCTCTCGATGCTCAATGCGAAATTTGTTGATACCCACTCACGTAATGAAGCCGGTCGATTAACAGTGAAACTCCCTTTTAACGGTAGTCCTCCGGTATTAAGTGATTCCAAATAAATGACCCACTGCTCGAGTGCTGGAAGCATATCCTGGCAAGGTTAGAGTTGTCAGAGTGGTCAAACTGCGAATGGGAAAGACCGAAATCGTAAGACCTGTTACTCGTATTTCACCGTTACTTCCTGAGGAGGGGAGTTTGTAAAAATTTCATTTTTGGTGGGCAGTATGTTAAAGCCCAAAATTTTGGTTTCTATTTAGGTTATTTTTTTTTTTGGCAACTTTCCAGGTGACTTTTAATTTTGTTAGTTGTAAGTTTATGTTTATTCATTTATTTTTTTAATTACAAGTAATTTTAATTTGGTACATAAAAAAAGGGGTATAAGGAGGTTCAGTGGTTATAAATACATTGCGGAGGTGTAACACATGCAGAACGATACCAAAGGCAGTTCCTGCATAACCGCGGATGAGGCAGTTGGGAGTGAATATTTAGGCTGCACTGAAGTGATGTTAAGTGGCTTTGGCACGGTGTAAGATGAGAGAGATGCACTGCTTCACGGACGCTCCACCGCCATTGTTTGTTGGAGCTATTTTGTTTTGGAACCCTTTCACCGACTTACCGGCAGTCACCACTGTGCAGTCAACGTTTTTTGGAGTCTTCGGGTTGCCTGGTAACCTCTCTCTCACCAGCTCGCCAGCGGTCATCCTGGTCAACCAACTCTAGACTCGTAATGTTATTGTAATATGCACATATCGACCACCCACGTCCATCTGTGAGTGACTTTCTTTTCTTCCTTCGAGTGTCATATTTCCTTTTTTTTTTTCGCTTTTAATTAACTTATTATTTCTTGTGTAAATAATTTTTTTTTTCTTTTTGTTTGTACATGTATCGAAATATTTTTTATCTTTTTACTCCACAATTCATTATCCTTTTTTGTTACAACATAACAGTTCATTTTTTTTGTTTATATTTTAATTAATTAAATCTGTAGATCACTTGGAAAGTTATTTTTTATTATTTCATTTTCTCTGTTATTATTTTTTTTTTGTATGTGATATTTATTTCAGGTTCTCCGTTTTTTTTTTATTTTATCTTGAACCAGCGAACATTTCCCTCTGGGGAAGAGGTCGGTTTTCACATACGTAACACCCCTCACCCCTACACATATTTAAAATAAATATCATCCTTACCCGAAGAACTCCCATATTATGGTTCAATTACACAACCGGATAAAGATCTGACATTCAGAATTTTCACAATCGCATTTTTATCTTGTTTTTTTTGTTTATCATATTTCTTAGCGATGGAACTTAGTTCCGCTGATTAAATTTTTCATTCTATTATTGAAGCTCTATGGCAATCATTGCTTACGTCGAAGATATGATGAAGCTTGAACACGATAAATATGTTGATAATACTGAAATGCTGAGAATTTTTATGAAAAATAGTGATTATGATGTCAGAAAAGAATTTGCTGAACTTTCTACTTGTAAGACTGGACTGAAACTCTGCTTATATAGCCATCTTACTGATTGTGTTTCCAGCGAGAAACAAATACTGACCATATGATGATTGGAGGGTTGCTGCCAAAATGGAGATAATTCAATCCAGGTTGAGTTTGGATATTCAAGTATTATTTTGTGATGAAAAAATAACTCTTTATTTCTCACATTTATTTATTATTAGTTTTTTAATATTATTAGAGATAGTGAGTGAATGATGCTATGTTATGTTGTAGGAAAAATATATGTATTATATCATTTATAAGTTTCATTTCGCTATGAAAAAATTTTTAAATGCTCCTTTTAAGGAAAATTTAAAGCTGTTTTCAGGTCACCTGATCTTTTGGATACTAAGTTCGTTATGCTCACCAATAACATCAACAGCGGTAGTATGTGGCAACTTCACAACTAGTCCTGAAATGAGGATGACTTAATCGTTCTGGGTGTCCTTTTGATTAATAATTAGCTGCATGTAGAATAGGTTACATATAGTCGAGTAAAATTGCAAGTTTACCTTGAGGCAGGGGCATATCCCGAATCAAACCTAGGAGCGGGGGCAAGTCATAGTAATTAGGTGTCAGGTGTGATATTTCAGCACGGGAAAGAAGAATGAAACCAAAATTTTAAGAAAATTACATATAATTGTCTCAATGCTTTATTAGTTATAAGAATTAGTATTTCCTTGAAAAAAAAAATTAATTTTTATTAATAATTTGTTTTCATTTCAAGGAAGGAGGAACTGTCCCCACCTGCCCCACCTGCCCCGCCTGAGCACGCCCTTACCTAGAGGTAATTGTGAACTAATTTCTTTCAAAGGATTCTATTGCTAAAGATGATAACAAGTTTACCAATCCCTGAGGGTCCCTACACCTAATATGCCAGATTTTCCAAAATGGTCGCTGAATACTTGAGAATTTATAACCACACTATAATTAATACCAGGTATTGACCTATCAGGGAGATAATAATAAGAGAACATAATGTTGTAACTATTGAGAGTATTAGAGAACTCAAAAAGCGCAGGACCTTTCATATTGAACAACTTAAAGTCCCACTAACCGAAACACCTGCGCAAGAGTAAACCGGAGTGTCCTCATCTCAACTTATCTGTTGCCAATAAAAATCTGGAAAATCTAGTACGGGATCTTGCCACAACCTCTCCATGTTCCGTCTGATATCCTCCAGCATTAGGGAGACGATCATCTTCCTGCCTTTCTTGAGTAGGTTGTTGAGTGGAACGAGATACTCCGCCATTTCTGGAAAAAAAAACTCGTGTAATAATTTAGTGTCCCCAACAACCTTCGAATTCCTTTTATGTCACTAGGACCGCCATTTTCTGAATAGCTGAAACTTTATCCGCGTCTGGTTTGATTCCCTCCCTAGAAATCGTGGGACCCAAAAATTGTATTTGTTCCTGCTCTTGCACCCTTGTCTCCCGACAATTTGAGCCTAAAATTTCTTCCTCTCTGAGACACAAGGAGGTCATCCATGTAAATCAGTCTTCCCGATCGCCCTGAGGATATGCCCTTCATTAAAAAAAATATCCTGGTATTCCCTCTTGAGTCGCTGTCTCCAGTCCTCAGCTTGATTGATTGCCCCAATTCGTGCACTCTCATTCATCTATTGTTGACGACATTTGTAGGTTTTACCTGCTATCTTAATCTTCCATTTTCCCTTGCTATTCTTAATCCAAGCACCCAACTTCCCAAGCAGTTTATACCGCAAAATTACTTTATATTCCCTCGGTATGGTCTTTACAATATGTACTTTCAAGAAGCCCTTAATAGATCCCCAATGGCTCAAACCTATTTCCGCCTCCCCCTCAACCTCACAAGGGTCACCCAGGGTGATTAACCTACACTGACATACCTGAATCCGGTGTGCTCATATTCTCCTCAGAACTCTCCTCGTGTTCTAGCTGCTTCTCCTTTTTGTCTCCAAGTCCTCCTCTTGCCTTGCTGGCTATACAATTCAGTACAACACTTTCCTTTCATTTACTTTATTATTAAAACTCATTTTTTCGTTACATTGGAAGCTAATACAATAAAACCAGCAAAACGTAAAAAAGCAATATTTTAAGAAATAATAACATAGGAAATAATGGTATGCTGTAGGTTCGGCCATACTAAACTTGCGTGTAAAAAAGAGACAATATGCAGATATTGTGGAAAAATCAAACATGAAGGTACACAATGTTATACTCCCTTAAAATGTATCAATTGACCAGAATAATATGACTATTTTCTAGAAAACCTGTAAAGCATTTCTTAAAGAAAAAGAAATTAGAAGTATTCACTAATCAACGCTATAGATTGGCCAGTTATACTAGAACCTTACGGTAGAGATCATTTCCCAATCCGTTTAAATTTGAGAAATGTCACTTACGATTACGACACTATACCTAAATGGATCTTAGAAAAAGCAGATTGGTCTAAAATCACTTTGCAGGCTGGCCCACCACAAGACACATCTAGTAGCCTAGCTATTCATAATGGATGCCAAACTATAACTGAAGCTATACACAGCTGCAAAAACTTCGATCCCATAATGCAAGAGCTGCCAAAACGCGGCCTGTTCACTGGTTCAACAGTGATTGTAAGAAAGCTATACAACTTCGAAGAAATGAAAGCCTTTTAAAAAATATGAATATGGAGAATCTGGTTGAATATTAAAACAAAAGGCTTTATGTAGAAGAATTATAAATGATAGAAAAAAGGAATCGTGAAAATTATTTATAGAGTCGAATAACTCTTCTGACCCCTGTAACGTCATATGCGATAAAATAAAAGAAACAAGAGACACTTGAAAATATACCCTAGCTAGTGAAGGGAAATTATGCGACGATCCAGATTTAATAAGTAATATATTCCCTGATTATTATTCTAAAGTATACTATGATGCCTCTCCTATCAATGTTCTTTAGCATTTAGACTTCTCCCCCACTCAAGACAATACCAAGATTACAATATTCCACTATCAATTTAGGAGCTGCAATCAATACTACAACGCGCTAAGGGATCTTCACCTGGTCCTGACAATATACACTATGCCACGTTACTCCTTCCTAAAACCACACTGAACTGGCTCTTGTATTTTTTAAAAATTATATCTGATCCACTGGAAATAATCTTATGAACTGGAATTAATCTATAGTGTCTCCGATTTTGAAAACAGGACAAGACAAACGCCATCCATCCATCCTGCTACTGACCAATTTTTTTAACTAGTTGCTTATGTAAGATAAAGAGGCTCACGTGGATTTTAATAAAGTACCGCCTTGTACAAAACATTTAATGTGGATTTCGCAAAGGAAGATCAACTATGGGTCACCTGGTTCAAATAGAAACTGAATTAAAGTATGCCTTTGTCCAAGAGGAGCAAGCTGTTGCTGTCTATTTTGATATGCACAAGCCTTCGACAATACAAATAAATTCACGATTATGAATAAACTATATTCACTAGGACTCAGAGGTAATTACCCCACATTTATCCAAAGTTTTTTTATCACGTCGCTCCTTTCGGATCCGAATCGGAAAATAGTTTTCAAGGCAATGAACAGGCAAGTGGAATACCGCAAGGGTGCGTACTAAGTACAATTTTATTCACTTTAGCCATCAATGACCTAGGTTTGAACCTACCTAGTGGAATTAAAGTGATGCTCTAGGTCGACGATATCGCAATATTATACAAAGCAAGAGACATATCTTCCATCAAAGAAAAACTTCAAATTACACTCGATCGCATTAACTATTAGTGCATATCATCATTCATGATTCTCTCCTAAAAAAACGAATGTTCCTTGTAGTAGGAAAAGGAATACACCACAATCACCAGAACTTTACTTTCATAAATTTAAAACTCTACTCTTTTAGACTCTGTACACCACACAGGAGTACGCCTCTCTACAGCAGTCCTTAGGACCAGCAAACTTTAAGTCTGTGTGTTGAACTAGGCCTACCACCTATGTTGTTCAGAAGACAAAAGCTAGCCATTAATTACATGACAAAGTTGTACCTAAAAAAACTCGAACGCAAACCATTAAATACATCTTCCAACTTAATTTTGCTATCGAACTATTTAAAATATAAAATTAAAAAAAAAAACCCGATTAAACCGTCATCTATCAAAGTTCTAAAGAACGCTCATTACCGGAAGATTATAAAGATTATGTCGTTTCTAAAAAAGCAAGGACTATTATTATGTGTATTTTTAGTTGTTGTATGTTCTATTACCTGTTTAATTTTGTTATATTTAGTTTCCTTTTATTTTTATTATTATTATATTATTTTTTCAGATATATAATTGGAAACAAAATGTATATATAAATAAAATATTGGCATTGATGACCGGTAGGTTTTACTCATTAATTTCTGAATAAACAACTAACTATCCTTTCGGCTCCGCGTTTGTCAGGTAAAAATCAAAATTAATTTTGTTTTCAACTTTAACGGATTTTTTTTGTGGGATGCCCATCAGTGCAACAGGGCCAGTGTATCAGTATTGAAAATTGAAAATATAACTAGCGTTCCGGGATTAAGAAAAATGTAGATAATTACCAGAATGAAATACTGGATTACCTACTCTGCAATATTATCAACGTTATCTTCAATCCTTATTAACGTTATCTGCCATTTTTATGAATGTTATCTTTTTTGCAGTCAGATAATCAAATATTCAGCCGTTTTTACAGTTTAGATTCACATTGACTGGCACAGACCTGTGAATCCTCATGAAGAATTTCTCACTAACCCTCTTTTTTCTGGTTCTTGTAAGAAGGATTGAATCTCAGAACATGTCTCATTATTTTGAGGAAGAAATTGATGGTAAGGATACTTACGACATAGCTTCAAGTGGTACTATATTAGTTAAAGGAAAAATGTAATGTAATTAAAAAAAATATTAAGTATTAAATAAAATGTCCATGTGATGATGGATTCGGTATAGGAATCCTAAAATAAAATGAATTAAGTTAAAATGATTTAATTAGGAATTCTATAGTTTTTTAGTGTGAGTTTGTTTTACATTAACTTAACTAGTAATTAGTTCTGTTATACATATTTTTCTTTCAATCTGGTCTTCATCGGTATAAATCAAGCAAAATTTACATATTAATTTTTTTTTACGTTTTTATATCTTTTTTTAATGTTATAACACATGAATAAAACAGTCATAAACATAAAATAGATAAGATCCATAGCTCGAAACAGTACTAATTGAAATCTCTACACAGCATGATTGCAATGATTGATGGTAAGAGACAAGGCTGAGACAAAAGCTAAAAATAAAGTCAAAATTAACAAATTAACTAAGGAATTGCCTTATATTTTGAATTTAACTAATGGGATTTCTATACATTCATATTCACTATTTTTTTACATTTTTATTTTATTTATTTATTGAAATTTATAAATGAACAACAACAAAAAAAATACTGCTAAAGTAAATTTGAGGAAGGTTTCGAATACTTGATAGTCTTGGGAAGGAACAATGCAATGGTAGTACTTTAAGCATTAATGTAAATCAGAAAGTCCCTAGGCCATCTTTTCAGACGTCTCGGACGATTATCAGGGATTGTTATGGATGAGAGATTAAAATCTAAGGAGTTAGGATGGGTAAGGAGTTTGGAACGAAAGGACGAATATCTATTTCGAGCCAAATCTGCAACGAAAGGGATATATCTTTATGGATGATATTATTTGAGACGTAATAAGGAGCATCAATGATTTTACTGAAGATTTTGGATTGTAAGAATTGGAAATTCTCTATTTTAAGTTCGAAAATTGTCATAATTTTACTCTCACTCTTCCTCCCCCTTTCCCTTCTCCCCCCCTCCGCTATCTACGAATTTTTTGTTTGTCTTATAATTTAAACCATAAAATTTTGATCATAATTTTCATATTTATTATCATGTATAATTTTTTGTTCCCACATATTTTTTTATCAACTATATCAACTAGGTTAAAGCTTGAGAAAGAAAAGAACAATCATTTGTGAGTCAATTTTTAAAATAAATTTTAAATAGTGATAAAATAAAATAAAACAAAATTTTGATACATATCTTTAAATTTGACCACATACCATTCTTCTTTTCCTTCTAAAGTTTGATCCGAAGTTCGTGAGGGCACTTTTAGTCGAATAGTAATAATGAAAAAATTAAAAAAAATGTTTATCTTTTTTATACACATATATTTTTATTTATACACATAGATTTAAGACATGTATAT
>NW_027106339.1:66344-66917 GCF_000696795.3 Halyomorpha halys | reverse complement strand
GGGCAACCACTGCCAGGTTGGTACAGGTGCCCTGATCCGAATTATTGCTGCCACTATGAAATGCAATGCTGCGAGGGTAAACACTGCTGCAAAAATTTCAAGTAGGCTAAACATTTTTTTCATATTGCAAACAATCATAGAATTCTTAGAAATAATAATGATAATTAATTAAATTATTTCAGATTGTTTATACCTGCTTATTACTGTGGTCCATTTTACTCTCACTCTTCCTCCCCCTTTCCCTTCTCCCCCCCTCCGCTATCTACGAATTTTTTGTTTGTCTTATAATTTAAACAATAAAATTTTGATCATAATTTTCATATTTATTATCATGTATAATTTTTTGTTCCCACATATTTTTTTATCAACTATATCAACTAGGTTAAAGCTTGAGAAAGAAAAGAACAATCATGGAAATAATGGTATGCTGTAGGTTCGGCCATACTAAACTTGCGTGTAAAAAAGAGACAATATCCAGTATTGTGGAAAAATCAAACATGAAGGTACACAATGTTATACTCCCTTAAAATGTATCAATTGACCAGAATAATATGACTATTTTCTAGAAAACCT
>NW_027106339.1:62475-65909 GCF_000696795.3 Halyomorpha halys | reverse complement strand
ATTACTGTGGTCCATTGCCATAAGCAGCAATTGTCTCTATTCCGGATAGGTCTACCATCGTCATATCTGGAGGGAAGATAGAGGACTTACATGGAATAACAATCAATTCATTATCTCGTAAATATGTTATATCTTAAAATTTGGCTGATCCAAGAATCAAGTGTGAAGTAATTTTAGTCAACAGATATTGGGTGGAAATGTTGTATACCATAATATGTTGTAAAAAGTTTAACACTCCCTAATATGGCAGTTTTAAACAATGACCACCTAATATTTTTAGGTTTATTGCCAATAACTCCCAAAGCATTCCAAGTAGCTTAAATTGGATTATGAACTACTTAACAGTGTATTTAAAGAGCCTCAATTCGCGCTCTAATATGGTTCTTTATATTTTATAATTCCCGACATAGAGTTTTTTTTTCAAAATCAACATTTTCAATATTTTTCAATCCACGATCAAAGAAAAAATCCTTCTGTGAATTTATTTTAGCAATTATCATGAAAGCTACTGTTCTTAGGAAAATAATCGTATACTACTTTATGAGACATTTAAGAAACTTAAAACTTATAAATAATGAGCCTTATTAGAACTCAATACAATTTTCCTAGATGAAGTTCTTAAACGCCAATATTTTTTTTCCAAACACCTTTATTATTAATGAGCTACCTCGTGAAAGATAAGGTACAAAAATACTAATAAAAATCTCTGCAGCACAACTTATAAATATTTTGGGATTTTATTTCATTCATTGAAAACGACTCATAACTTGAGAAAAGTTCAATGATACCTCAGGAACTACTTGACGTATAGATATTTATTAGAGCTTAATTTGAAGTACATTGAATACAACATGCAGTACTTTATAGTTAATATCTCCGTAAAGACCACTTTCCATGATAATTGCCAAAATAAATTCATACAATGCTAATTTCTTGTTGTTTGGAAAAAAAATAGTGCATTTAACGAACTTCCAACTCAGCCCTATTAGAACTCTTAAGTTTAATATTTTCATACAAATAAATAAGTTTTTCAAACTCAAAGTCTAAGAAAAAATTTGAATTATTTTCTAAGAGAAAATTTGAGTTAGGCTAAACGAAATAACAAAAAAGGAAACTTTTAATTGGTAAACTTTTTACTTCTGGTCACAAAATTCAAAAATATAAAATGAAAACCAAAAACAGGCTACTGATTATAAACGCATTAGTAGGTATAAACAAATATGCACAAATATACATCATATTCCTGTAACAATGTGTTTCCACTCAAAATTTAAGTAGATAAATATCTCAATACCCCACTTGTTATGTACCCAAATTTTCATAATTCAATGCTTTAAATTTAACCAAGTTACATTTATATGCAGCGTATAATACATTTTAGGAGCTGTTGCCTATAAATTTTCAAATATTCAGCGGCCATTTTGGAAAATCTTGCATATTAGGTGTAGGCACCCTTAGGGAGAGGTAAACTTGTTATTATATTTAATAGAATCCATTGAGAGAAATTAGTTCACAATTACCTCTAGGTATGGGCCAACTCAGGGGGGGGGGGGAGCTATGAGGGGACAGTTTCCCCTTCCTTGAAATGAAAACAAATTATTAATAAAATTTTTTTTTTTTTTTTCAAGGAAATACTAATTCTTATAACTAATAAAGCAGTGAGACAATTATATGTAATATTAAAATTTTGGTTTCATTCTTCTTTCCCGTGCTGAAATATCACACCTGACACCTAATTACTATGACTTGCCCCCGCTCCTAGGTTTGATTCGGGATATGCCCCTGCCTCAAGGTAAACTTGCATTTTACTCGACTATCAATTCCTTTGTTCGTATTCTATATGTAACCAATTCTACATGCAGCTAATTATTAATCAGAAGGACACCCAGAACGATTTAGTCATCCTCATTTCAGGACAAGTTGTGAAGTTACCACATACTACCGCTGTTACTGTTATTGGTGAGCATAACGAACTTAGTGGCCAAAAGATCAGGTGACCTGGAAACAGCTTTAAATTTTCCTTAAAAGGAGCATTTAAAAATTTCTTCAAAGCGAAATGAAACATATAAATAATATAATATAAATATTATTCCTACAACATAAGATAGCATCATTCACTCACTATCTCTAATAATATAAGAAAACTAATAATAAATAAATGTGAGAAATAAAGAATTATTTTTTCATCACAAAATAATACTTGAATATCCCAACTCAACCTGGATTGAATTATCTCCAGTTTGGCAGCAACCCTCCAATCATCATATGGTCAGAATTTGTTTCCCGTTGGAAACACAATCAGTAAGATGGCTGTATAGGCAGAGTTTCAGTCCAGTCTTATAAGTAGAAAGTTAAGCAAATTCTTTTCTGACATCATAATCACTATTTTCATAAAAATTCTCAGAATTTCAGTTTTATCAACATATTTATTGTGTTCAAGCTTCATCATATCTTCAACGTAATCAATGGTCATCATAGAGCTTCAATGATAGAATGAAAAATTTAATCAGCGAAATCAAGTTCCATCACTAAAAAATATCATAAACAAAAAAACAAACAGAAAAATGCAATTGTGGAAATTCTGGATGTCAGATTTTTAACCGATTGTGTAATAGAACCATAATATGGGAGTTCTTCGGGTAAGGATGATATTAATTTAAAATATGATTAAAGGCAAAAGATTATTATTTTGTTATCGAAAGTAAAAAAAATCGAGATTTCTTGAACCCAGTAAGTATGTATATATCTATATATAAGTTATGGTTGGACAAGGCCTGTATACAACACTAATCCTAACTCCCCATGTAAATAAACCTCAATAATGTCTATTAGAAGCTTCATAGAGATAATAAAGCAGTATCTTTCTAGTACGCGTGCGGTTTAATTCTCTTCCCTTTTTTACTTTTTCAGCCTTAGGTCAACTGTTACTTCTATGTCAGCTGACTGAGGAGATCAGCTGATCGCATGTATATAAGGAGATTTACCGAACCCAATAAATATAGTATGTTACAGCAGTTCACACGTGTTACATCTTTTTCCTTGTTCTCTTTTTTGACATTTGACCTTCGCCGATACTTAACTGGTGCCGAAACCCGGGAACTTCAGATACCGGATTAATTTTCAGTCTAAAGGAAATTTTTTTTTCATTGTTCTCTTTTAATTATGACCACTAATGGATTAGTGAGAAAAGCAGTTCTGACTCTAGAGAATATGAATCAAACCAACCAACCTCAAGGTGCAGTCAACCAAACTCAAGCTTCAGTCAACCAAGCTTTAGCAGCTGCCAACCCACCTCCACAGGTGATGCAACCATTACCAGAAGTCTCTTTAGCGCAATTTTATGCCACGACGCTAGAATGGATAAAGGTCCGTACGGCAACTGCCCAGGACCTGAGAAAGGCGGTATCGGACCTAGAAAAATTCACCGGAGAGAC
>NW_027106339.1:60118-60323 GCF_000696795.3 Halyomorpha halys | reverse complement strand
GAGGTGGAGGCCCAAATGGAAGTAGAGGAGCCGGGGTGGACCCGGATAGAATATCAAAGGCCGAGAAACATGCCTAACCCTCGGAGAAGGAGAGAGCACAGAGATGGTAGAAGAGAGAAAAATAGTAACCAGGAAAGTAGAGCATCCCAAGCGAGACCCAAATTCAATGTTCGGCGGAAGGACCGCAAGTGTCATGGTTGCGGGA
>NW_027106339.1:59655-60068 GCF_000696795.3 Halyomorpha halys | reverse complement strand
GTAGAATTTTGAAGAATTCTTCGAAGCCTGGAGAAAAACACCACCTGTATGTTGGCATCGAAACCGTATCGGAGAAGATCAATCAATCAATCAACATCCGAAACATAAGCTCCTAACTGAAACACCTGCGCAAGAGTAATCCGGAGTGTCCTCATCTCAGCTTATCTGTTGTGTTATCTTTTTGTAAGTGGTAATTAATTTTTTTTTAAATTTATCTTTGATTATGCCGATGTACTGAATAAATTACATGGCATTTTTTTTTAAATTGTATAAATTCATGATTTTATTTTTGTTTTGCTTTCTTTATTGTATATACTTAATATATATATATATAAGTTAAGTATTGGCGAAAGCAAAATGTCAAAAAAAGAGAAGAAGGAATAAGATCTAACTCGCTTGAACTGCTGTAAAAC
>NW_027106339.1:59271-59602 GCF_000696795.3 Halyomorpha halys | reverse complement strand
TTAAGTATTGGCGAAAGCAAAATGTCAAAAAAAGAGAAGAAGGAATAAGATCTAACTCGCTTGAACTGCTGTAAAACACTATCTTTATTGGGTTCAGTACATCTCTTTATATACATTCGATCAGCTGATCTCATCAGTCAGCTGACATCGAAGTAACAGCTGACTGAGGCTTATATATATATATATATAAGTTACAGCCTTAGTCAGCTGTTACTTCTATGTCAGCTGACTGAGGGGATCAGCTGATCGCATGTATATAAAGAGATGTACCGAACCCAATAAAGATAGTATGTTACAGCAGTTCACACCTGTTACATCTTATTCCTTCTTC
>NW_027106339.1:54983-57159 GCF_000696795.3 Halyomorpha halys | reverse complement strand
ATGGAGCGAGAACTCTTGGGAATAGTGTGGGCCGTCGATCACTTTAGACCATATGTGTTCGGCAGAAGGTTCAGGATTCATACTGACCATAGACCACTCCAGTGGGTGGGAAAACTAAAGGAAATATATATATATATATAAGTTATGGTCTGAGTAAGCTGGTACTTCGATGACAGCTGACTGAGGGAGACCAGCTGATCGCATGTATATAAAGAGTTGTACCGAACCCAATAAAGTTAGTATGTTACATCAGTTCTCACGTGTTACATCTTATTCCTTCTTCTCTTTTTTGACATTTGCCTTTCGCCGATACTTAACAGGTGCCGAAACCCGGGAACATTAGATACCAGATTAATTTTCAGTATAAAAGAAACATTTTTTTTCATTTTTCTCTTTGAATTATGACCAGTAACGGATTAGTGAGAAGAGCAGTTCCGAACCTGAGAATATGAACCAAAACAACCAACCTCAAGCTGCTCTCAACCAAATTCAAGCTGCAGTCAACCAAGCAGCTGGCAACCCATCTCCGCAGGAGATTCAACCATTACCACGTCTACACAGCACACAGGTGCTGCCTCATACATACTGATCATAGACCACTCCAGTGGGTGGGAAAACTAAAGGAATCTTCAGCTAGGATGACTCGCTGGAAGGAGCTTCTAGCACAATATAACATGGAGGTTATATATAAACCGGGCAAAGAAAATGTGGTGGCCGATGTCTCGAGCCATAACCAAGAACGCCGTGGAACAAGAGAATGGGGAACCGTGTGGGGTCATGAAGGAATGGACGTCCAGAGAGGAAGACCAGGATAAAGCGGAAGAAGACGGTAGGGAAGAACCTTCGAATAACTAGTTTGGCTGAAGAAAGACAAGGAGATATTGAGTAAATGGAGGAAATTATTAATAACAAGAAGAGACAAATTATTTGGAAGACAAAAACCACCGGAGTGACCAAAATTAAACATAGTGAGTTAAAATAACGACAATCTGGTCGGAACCAGGCGTGAAGATCTGTAGATTGTTGTTGGTTGGGGCTTTTGGGCGTAAAACCTTAAGGTCATCAACGCCCACGCTTCTCACTTTGTAATTCTATTTCAAGATTTGAAATAATTTAATTGCTAAATAAGTTTGAATAATTAATTATTTTAGATTTTTTTAATACATATGACAAACTTTTGGGTTTAGATCTTATTCAAAAGATTATTCCTTTTTAAGAAAATTAAAACCATTTATATGTTTTTTTGGTCATCATTCAGGGCATCTGAAACACTCGATCCCACTCCCAATCTACTAAGTTCATGCAATAGAAATGACATTCCTCAAATATGTGACACACTGTTGCAGTATTGAGATTTTGGCGGTGGTTGCTTATTGTTCAGGTATGCATGAGTTAAATTCGTATGACCTATTCTCCTCCCTGCGATTGGTACGGTTTGATGTGGTCCATGGTTTAATGGTTTTTTTAACAGTTTTTAATTTGCTTGGCGGGCTTTCATTCCACATGGCTTGCCAACTATCTAATATTTCATTTTTCATCGGGAGACTTATTTCTTGGGGTGTCAGAGTGGCCGCGCCCCAACCCGGAGGGGTAAGTGCTTGTTTGGCTGCAACGACCGCCAGTTCATTCCCGGCGCCCATACAAAGAAAACAGTTTTCACCAAGTTTTCTAGCATATTGGTGTAATTGTGTATTTTTATGATTGCTGAGTGTTTCGGGTAAATGTTCTTCATGGCTTTTAATGAGCTTAAATCCTTTTGAGGGTATAATTTTGAAATGTAGTTTATCGCCAGTTTTTTCCTTCTGAATAATAGAGGAGGTTGTCCAGCTTCAGAACACAGACTAAGAATGGGGCTTGTTCGAAATGCGCCAGTTGTGATACGTATCCCTGTATGATGAACCACATCTAGTCTGGCGAGAATCCGGTGTCGGGCAGGGCCGTAAATAAAACATCCATAGTCTAGTTTCGAGCATACTAAGGTCCAGTACAATTTTATCAGTGTGTGTCTATCAGAGCCCTAGGATGTGCCGCTAAGCAAGCGTAATATATTTAGCTTGAAGAAGTTTGTCGGGGGGTGCGGTGAGCAAAGAACAACATAAATAAACAAAACCATATTTATTTATTTTATGCCGACGTTTCGACCTGAGTTTCAGGTCTTCATCAGGGCTATAGAACA
>NW_027106339.1:53220-54258 GCF_000696795.3 Halyomorpha halys | reverse complement strand
TTTTTTTATCATGTCATAGTGGATTTGATCAGGTCCGGCTGTAGTGCCTTAGACGGTATTTAAAATGTGTTTTAGTTCCCATAGGGAAAAAAGGAGGTTATAATGTACGACCGTTCCATTATCTGTCCTTTCGGAACCAATTGCTTCGTCATAATTGTTATTATTAGTGGAATAATATATTTCGGAGAAATAGTTGGCAAATGTATTTGCAATTATTGATGGGTTATCTGTCAGTTTTCCGCTAACCGATATGGTGTGACAAGGAATGGAGGGATTTCTTGTAAATTCGCGGACTTTGTTCCACACATCAGCTGACGAGGTAAAAGAGTTTATGGAACTAATATAATTTTTCCATGACTCCGCCTTACTTTGTTTGAATATATTTCTACATATAGCCCGGTGCTTTTTATATTCAATAAAGTTTTCCGACGTCATACATTTTGTGAATTTTTTATATGCCTTACGACGTTCTTTAATAGATTTCTTACACCTATCATTAAACCAAGGGACAAGCGGTCTTCTTGGGGATCCCGAAGTCATCGGTATTGATGCCTTTGCAGCTTTTATAATGTTGTTGGTAAGGGTTTACAACCTCTATCAGTGTCCATATCAGATGGGTGAATTTGTGGTGGGGTGACAAGGGACGTAAAAAGAGTCCAATCTGCTCTTTTAAGCACCTATTTCGGCTTGGTATGAATATGATTTTTTGTTTTAAATTTTATATGAAGTGGGAAATGGTCACTGCCGTGTAAATCAGTAAGAACTGTCCAATCTATAGAATTATACAACGTTGGACTACCGAGTGTACCATCAATTGCTGAATAAGTCCCATTGCTAGAGGAAGGTATGTTCCCCTGTGTTAAGCAGAAGAAGATTGGTATTGTCTATGAATTTTTCTATTATTTTACCTCGTATATTAAGGTTTTGAGAACCCCACCGCGGCGAATGGGCATTCATGTCCCCTAAAAAGAGCACTGGTTGTGGTAATTGATTAAATATGTCAATTAGGTGTTGATCATCAATTTGACGGTCCTGTGG
>NW_027106339.1:49687-51430 GCF_000696795.3 Halyomorpha halys | reverse complement strand
ACGGACTTTTTGAGAAAGGGTTGATGGGATATTGGAAACAGAGGGAGAAAGAGAGGGTAAAGGGAGAGTTATGGAAGGAGAACAGGGGGAAGTGGGAATAATAGGTGAAGGAGGGGAGAGATTAGTGGGGGGAGGGTGGGTTATGGTGGGGGGTTCATATACCGCTGTTGGAGTGCCTCTGAGTACTTCTTAATAATAAGACTATTTTTGCCTTGTTCTTCTGTTTGTACGCTAACACTAACAGTTTTTTAATTTTTAACTATATCAGAAAAAGTTAATTATGTGGGTAATGGTCATATCAATTCATATTTTTTCTTATCTGCTTATATAGGTAATTTTTTCGGTCTCCTGTATAGTCTTAATTTCTTTTTCCTTAATAAAAGTTGGACAAATTTTTGAAAAAGACTCGTGCTCACCGGGACAATTTACACATTTTAAAGGTTTTTCGCACTGTATTCCTTCATGTCTATTTTCCCCGCAGTAACGACAAAGTGGATTGCTTTTACATGTCGCTTTTGTGTGTCCAAATCGCATACAGACGGTACACCTAATCGGGCTTCTAATATATTGTTTTATGGTAATATTGTAGAATCCTATTTTAATTTCGCGCGGAATAGTGGGATTATTAAAGGTTAGAAGGTAATTATTGTTATTATGCTTTTCGTTATTTTTAAAATATGTCATTCTTTTAACATCTTCTACATTTTGTTCTTTCAATTCTTCTTTTATTTCCCCTAACGTACAAAAATTTAAATCGGGACCCCATATGACCCCTAGGCTTTGGTTTAATTTACTATGCGGCTCTACTTTAATCGGGACTTTATTTAGCATTGTTTCGCATTTTAATAGTTTTTCCGATTGTATATTTGTAAAAACTTCGATTAGTAGGGTCCCATCTTTTACTTTTTTAGCAAATTTTACTTCCCCGATCAAATTATTTATGCTTTTATAAATATTGAACGGTGAGATTTTTTTGAAATCTAACGAATTTTGCTCTTCATCCTTTTCGTCTCTTTTTATTATAAGAAATCTTACGCACTTTTCTTGTATATCATTTGTTTAGTATTATTTGCTTTAAATTTTGCCTTCTTTCGTTTTAAGGGGAAGACTCAGATATACCGTCTGATTTTATATTTAATAATTAAAATCCAAAAAAAAATATATTAACAATAGAAAAAACTAAAGAGAGAGAGTAGAAACAGAAATAAAATAAATTGAATAAATGAAAGTGAAAACTTATCGCTTGTAGACACAGGTACTTAATCCTTTGGAGCTCGATCCACTAAATGCGTCCTTACCTCACAAAGCATGCCAGATCTGCAGAATTTCGAAGAATTCTTCAAAGCCTGGAGAAAAACATCACCTGTATGTTAGCAACGAAACGGTTTGGGAGAAGATCAAGCGGCTATGGCGTGATGAACAGATTGGAATGGATAGGGCATACATCAGGAAACCCTCCTGGAAAAAGAACAACAAAAAGAAGTCACCTTAGCGTATCATCAGGGAAAGACAAATCATCGGGGAATCCATGAGACTATGCAAGCATTAAACAGAAGATACTTTTGGTGGAGAATGAGGAAGACTATATCAGAGGTTGTAGAAAGCTGCGAGGTTTGTCTATCACGTCCACCAAAAGGGAGACAGGAGAAGACACCTACCACAGATGCACCACTTAAAGATTTACAAATCGACTCATTTACATGGAAGGGGTACAAATGGGTGACCATGATTGACCTCTTCAGT
>NW_027106339.1:47501-47902 GCF_000696795.3 Halyomorpha halys | reverse complement strand
TATAAAATACAACAAAAATAACTATTTACAATAAAGTATATACAATAAAGAAAGCAACAAATAGACAATCCTCATAATCGCATATTACAAACTAAAAGTAAAGCCAAATAAAAATAAAATCATGAAGTTATACAATAATTAAGATAAGTTGAGATGAGAACATTCCAGATTACTCTTGTGCAGGTGTTGCGCCGAATGATTGTCTGCCACAATTGCCTTTGGCATTGCCACGTCCGGTTCTAGCCCTTGGTCTGCCTGGTACTCGAAGATTCTTCCCTAACATCTTCTTCCGCTTCATCTTGGTCTTCATCTCTGGGCGTCCATTCCCTCATGACACCGGAAAGTTCCCCATCTTCTTGTTCTACGGCGTTCGTGGTTATGGCTCGAGACAACCAATCGGC
>NW_027106339.1:35206-42292 GCF_000696795.3 Halyomorpha halys | reverse complement strand
TTATTTGGTCTGGTTTAACTCCCTTCTTAGAAATTGTGTGAACCAGAAATTTTATTTGTTCCTGCCCTATCGTCGACTTTCCCCCCGACAATTTGAGCCCAAAATGTCTTATCCTCTGGAACTCGCTATTAAAGTGTCGCACGTGTTCAATCTCGTTGTTACTAAGCACAAGAATGTTATCCATGTAAATCTGAATGCCGTCTTATGTTGATCATTAGGGTGCATCTTAATTTGATGATACCCAGCCAATTATTCAAATCCAGTGTGCTGAATAACGTCGCCCCGCCCAGCCTGACTAAAATGTCTTCAAATCTGGGGATTGGATACTTTTCATTCTCGTTCAGCTTCCTGTAATCTACCACCACTCTGTACTTTTCAGTAGTTTCACCAGGCGCACTCCTTTTTTTAACCGCCCATAATGGACTATTGTATGGGGATGTACTATCGATAATGATTCCCTGTCGTTTTAAACTTTCGAGTTCCTCCCGGATGTGGTGACGTAGTGCCTGTGGGTATCTCCTTTCCTTTACATATGTTACCCTCTCCTGCTTCAGTGGGATCTCATGGACAGTCTTACCGGTTGCTCCGAGGATATCCCCTTCTGTAAAAAAAAATCCTGGTATTCCCTCTTGAGTCGCTGTCTCCAGTCCTCAGCTTGATTGATTGCCCCAATTCGTTTATCCTCATTGCTCTGTTGTTGACGACATTTGTAGGTTTTACCTCCTATCTTAATATTCCATTTTCCCGTGCAATTCTTAATCAAACCTTCCCTAGCAGTTCACACCCCGAAATTACTTTATATCCCCTCGGCATGGTCTTTACAATATGGACTTTCAAGATGCCCCAACTAAATCCCCAATGGTTCAATCCTATTTCCGCCTCCCCCTCTACCTCACAAGGGCCACTTAAGGTGATTAACCTACACTGACATACTTGAATCCGGTGTGCTCTCTCTCCACTACACAACTTCTCCAGAGCCTCTCGGCTCATGATAGTACTGGAACTACCAGTGTCTACCAAACACCTCACTCCTGCAATCTCTATTATAGGCAAACCGCCGTGTTCTCCTCTCATATGGTTGATCTCCAACGTGCGGCAGCCACTCTGTCGGTACGCTCCTCAGAACTCTCCTCGTGTTCTAGTTGCTTCTCCTTTTCGTCTCCAAGTCCTCCTCTTGCCTTGCTGGCTATCCTCTCGTTCATAGTCCCCTGCTTCAGTTTCTATTCCTGAGGTCTCTGACATCTCCGTGGATTCACTCCTGGATCCGATCGTCCTTCGAGAGACTACCCTTCTCCGTAATCTGTGACCATTGACCTCTATCGGTTCAGGCACATTTTGCTCCCTCCGCCGATACATATAGGGATAATTTTTAGCTATATGTCCCTCTGTCCCACAATCAAAACATCGGGTGCGGGGACATTGTGCTACCAGGTGTCCAGTTTCACCACACCCAAGGCACTTGCGGTCCTCCCGCCGAACATTGTTTCTAGGTTTAACTTGGCTTTTTCTATTTTCCGTGTTACCATTTATTACTCTTCATCCATCTCTTTGTTCTCTTCTTCTCCAAGGGTTTGGCATGTTTCCTGGCCATCATATCATGGATGATATTCTATCTGTGTCCACCCTGGCTCTTCTACTTCCATTTGGGCCTCCACCTTTCTAGCGCTTGTATCAATGAGATCTTGAGCACATTCCACAAACGAGCGGTCTCTCGGCATTCCCTTTTTTGCCAAGTTCTTTTCCCAACTGAATCTTCAGTACCGAGGATAGGAATTGCATTCGTCTCTGTACTTGGATCGTCTCAAACATGTCAGTGAATTTGTCTTGAATTTTGTTATAGCGTGCCAGGAGTTCTGTGGCATACTGACCATTAGACTGTCTCGGTTTCTTTGTTTCTCTGAACATCATGAATATATCCTCCTCTGGGGACCACCGTCCTCCTCCGAATGCCTTCTTTAATCTTTCTTTGATGACCTTTCAGGAGGTCTCTTCATCTGGCTGAATCTGATTAAGGATACTTATTTCCACACGGCAGACAGCCGCTGCTTTCAGTGCTTTTGCATCTACGTTGTCCAATAGAACCTCCGACATATTCGCTTCTATTCGCCCCATCAGGCGATCGGCCCCTTTTAAAATATGATTTAATTCTCTGGTCTCTCCGGTGATTTTTTCTAGGCCCGATACCGCCTTTCTCAGGTCCTGGGCAGTTGCCGTACGGCCCTTGATCCATTCTAGCGTCGTGGCATGAAATTGCACTAAAGAGACTTCTGGTAATGGGTGAATCACCTGCAGAGGTGGGTTGGCAGCTGGTAAAGCTTAGTTGACTACAGCTTGAGTTTGGTTGACTGCAGCTTGAGGTTGGTTGTTTTGGTTCATATTCTCTAGTATCAGAATTGCTTTTCTCACTAATCCGTTACTGGTCATAATTCAAAGAGAACAATGAAGAAAATTTTTCTTTTAGACTGAAAATTAATCCTTTAGATACCGGATTTAAGGACTGAAATTAATCCGGAAACTTTAGATACCGAGTATGTAATATAAATCTTAATACCTAACTCCCTCTGTCAACAACTCTAGAAAGTATAAATATAGGATTACTGAACAGAATAAAGCAGTCTATTATCAGAAATCGTGAGTGTATTTTCTCGTTCCTTTTCCCTTTTTTTTTTAGTTCAGAACCTGCTATCACGTATCAGGTGCCGAAACCCGAGATCACGGATTACCGAATCAATTTTAATCACAAGAAGAAGCCTGTTTTTTTTTAGTCTAATTTTTTTTCATTAATCTGTAGAAACTTTTTCGTTAGTATTATTTTTTTCCTCTATTGTTTTTTGTCGGACTTTTGAATTATGGCTTAGTAAGAGCACCTGTGCTGAACCTTGACAACTTCAACATGGAAAACAACCAACCACCTCCAGAGGCAGTCAACCCGCCACCCCCGCCGGAGCTCGCTCCACTACCGGAAGTCTCGTTGGCAGGAGCTCACGTGACAACCCTAGAATGGGTCAAGGTCCGTACTGCAACGGCTAAAGATCTGAGAAAAGCTGATTCCGATTTGGAGCGATTCACTGGGGAGACGGGGAAATTGAATCATTTTCTAGAAGGAGGGGATAGGTTAATAGCCTGAATCATAGCGAAAACCTACTTGATAGTGACGACGCTGAAGCATTGAGGGCGGCTGTCATCTGTAGGGTGAAACGCAACATCCTTAATCAGATCAAGGCAGACAAGGAGACGCCCTGGGTCGTAGTCAAAATTAGATTAAAAAGCTTTCGCAGGAGGACGATGGGCTCCGGAGGAAGACATTTTCATAATATTTAGACAGATGAAGAAGCCTAAGCAGTCGAGTGGTCAGTATGCTTGTGAGCTGCTAGCGAAGTATAATCGTATCGCTGACAAGCTAAGCGAAATGATGGAGCCAGATCAAGTCGAAGGCCGGATGCAGTTCTTATCGGGAATACTGAAGATTCAGTTAGCGAAAGAACTAGGGAAAAAGGAGGGTTTGCCGAGGGAGCGCTCCTTTGTCAAATGCGCTCAGGAACTGATGGACTCAAGTGCTCGAGAGGAGGAAGCCCAAACGGAAGTGGAAGAGTCGGGTTGGACGCGAATGGAGTATAATAGGCCGAGGTATACTCATAATTCCTGGAGAAAGCGGGAAAATAAGGATAGCGGGAGAGACAGGACAAGGAATCACGAGAATAGGACGAACCAGGCGAAAAACAGGAGCAACGGAAGAAGAGAGGACCGAAAATGCCACGATTGCGGCAAGATCAGACACCTGGTAGTGCAGTGCCCGCGCACCAGATGCTTTGAATGCGGTAACGATGGACATATCGCGAAACAATGCCCCTACATATATAAGAGAGGGAAGTGAACCTCGGGGAACCCATGGTCGCCCAAAGAGTAAGGAGTAGGGTACTAAGATCAGGAGGATGGAGCACGGGGTCACCAGGAACTTCAGAGGCGTCAGAGACTGAGGCAGAAGAAATGCTGAGAATACGAGAGGACTCACCGAGAAATCCCGGGCAGGTATGGAGGCGAGAGCTGGAGAGAAGAAGACATTAGTCAGCTACAACATCAGAGGGAAGCAAGGCCTATTATCATCGTGGGAGGAGTGAGATGTCTCGTGGACACCGGGAGCTCGAACACCATCCTATGCCGGGAGGCGTTGAGAAGATTGAGTGACGGAAAGAAGACACCGAAGTGCAGGTATGTGGTTGTAAATTAGTAACCTTGGATGGGCCCTGTAGCGTTATGGGAGAGGCAAGGATGGGGTTAAGTCATTTGGGGGTTGCGGGAGATAAGCTCACGGTTCCCGTAGTGGGGAAAATGCCGAGAGATTATGAAGCGATAGGGTGTGACCTATTGAGAAAGATGGGAGCGCGGATTAAAAATAAAGACGGGCGATGGGTTATTAAAATAGGAGAAAATGAGTTCGAGTAACAGCATGCGATAAGCGGCGTGGAGAACTGGAGAAACGGGATCATGCGCGAATACGCGGATATTTTTTTTAAAGAAGGGGAGGTGCTGGGGGCAACGGGGGAGACAGTGCATGAGATACCCTTAAAACAAGAAAGAATAACATATGTGAAAGAACGGCGGTATCCTCAGGCGTTACGAGAACATATTAGAGAAGAGTTGGGAGAGTTAAAAAAAGGGGGGATAATTATCAACAGTACGTCACCCTATAATAGTCCCCTGTGGGCGGTTAAGAAAAAGGCAGCACCGGGGGATAATAAGGAAAAATACCGGGTCGTGATTGATTACTGTAAATTGAACGAAAACACGGTCGACGAAAGATATTCCATTCCACGGTTAGAAGACATACTGGATAGATTAGGAGGATCTACCATATTTAGTACTCTCGACCTTCAGAGTATTTTAATCACCAGATTAAAATGCATCCGAAGGACCAGGCAAAAACGGCATTCTCATTCGAGCGAGGGCACTATAAGTTTACTAGGAAGCCTTTCGGGCTGAAGAATGATCCAATCACTATTCAACGTTTAATGGACGAGTTCCTCCGAGGAGTAGATGAAGCCATGTGCCAGGTGTACATGGATGACCTGATCATGTTTAGCAAAAACGAGCGCGATCATGAATCCCATCTGAGAACCGTATTTCGGAGAATTAGGAAATTTGGCCTCAAATTATCACAGGAGAAGTACGTGTTAGGGCAAGAACAAATTAGCTTTCTGGGACACACGATTTCCAGTATGGGGGTTCAACCAGACGCACGCAAGGTAGAGGCCCTGCACAATATAGCGGTACCTAGGGACGTGAAAGGAATTAGGTGGTTACTAGGGGCTCTCAAGTACTACAGAAGACTTGTGCCAGGAATGGCAGAACACTTGGTCCCCCTCAATAATTTGTTAAAGAAGGGCACTAAGTTAGTGGTGACACCGGCTATGGAAAGCAATATTAGGAATTGCATCATGAGGCTACAACAAGAACCGGTACTCTTGTTCCCGGACTTAAGCAAGGAGTTCACAATCACGACTGACGCTAGTGAATATGCATTGAGGGCAGTATTGTCACAAGAAAGCGAAGGAGGAGAACGCCCCGTGGCGTACGGGAGCAGGAGGTTAACGGACACCGAATCACGGTACAGTGCTCTCGAACAAGAACTATTACCAATCGTTTGGGTGGTGGAGCTCTTCAGACACTGTTTGTTCGAGAGGCGTTTTAGAGTCCATACCGATCACCGGCCTCTTCAGTGGGTAAGGAAATTGAAAGAGACTTAAACGACGCTACTTCTGGTGGGAGATGAAGAGGACTGTGCAACATATCATCGGCGGGTGCACCGTATACCCACCCCCCTAAAGCAGTGCAAGAGGAGTTGCCTACGGCCCAGAGACCACTGTGTGACATCCAAATAGACTCCTTCACCTGGAAAGGCTACAAGTGGATAACAGCCATCGACCTATTCAGCAAAGTAGCCATGGCACATCAAGTTCGGGATAAATCAGCCGGGGCAGTGATTTCAGCGCTGAGGGTATGGTTCCAATTTTATGGAGTCCCAGACCGAATTTCGTCCGACGGGGGAGGGAGTTCGACAATGCCGCGACACGGTAGGAAATGCGCACCTAAGGAGTGGAATGGCACATTAACACTCCCGGTCATCCTAAGAGTAGGGGGGTGTGGAAAGATTACACAGCACTTTAAGCGACCATTTGAGGGTCTATCATGCGGATAAGGGGCTGGAACCAGACGAGGCGATAGTCCGAGCGGTAACCGCATATAACCATTCGATTCACTCAATCACGGGGTTCTCGCCGTTCGAGGTTCTCTTTGGTCTCTAAGGGCGACGCAGAAATTTCATGGACACGGCAGAGGTAGAGGAAGAAATTATTAGCCATGGGATGGTCATGCGCAGGTTATGGGATAAAACCAGAGAGCGCATCGAGTGGGAGAAAGCTCGACGGGTCGCGAGGGAAAATTTGAACCTCCAAGACGCGATGGGGGAGGTCAAAATCGGAACGGTTGTATATCGCCGCTTGGAGTCCAACAAGGGTAAGGAATCCCTACGCTATGAGGGTCCATTCCGGGTGACTACCATCAGAGAACATAATGTAGTAACGATTGAAAGCTTACATGAACGAAGCATTAAGCTGTGATAGCAGCTCTGTAGGCACCTCCTCGTCACAACCGAAGCAGCAGTTATTCTTTTTGTTATTTCTGTACACATTTTATTTATTTGTTTTATTCCTATAGGATGTACGTAGATACGGAATAGTGTGTGCAGTGAGTTGGCGGATAGAGTAGTGAATAATGAGCGTGTAAATTGAGTGGATAAGTAGGAATTGAAGTTTTTTTAGTTTTTGTTGTTTCATTTTGTAAATTTTATAATTGGACTTTGAGCATATTTGTGTCTAATACTTTGTTTTGGCGAAAAAATTTCTTTAAATCCTTTTGAGTTTGCGAGGAATTGTTCGTAAACTGGCACGGTGGAGTTATGTTTACAGGGTATGTAATATAAATTAACTTGATTTAGTGAATGATAACACTTTCTTCCTTCTTAATGTATAATAATTTATTACTTATTACATAGCAACGTTTCGGGAGATTTCCCCCATCTTCAGGCTG
>NW_027106339.1:20516-28451 GCF_000696795.3 Halyomorpha halys | reverse complement strand
TAAGAAGGAAGAAAGTGTTATCATTCACTAAATCAAGTTAATACCTTAAGATTCTTCCAGTCAAAGGATTATTAAATTTGTAATATAAATCTTAATACCTAACTCTCTCTGTCAACAACTCTAGAAAGTATAAATATAGGATTACAGAACAGAATAAAGCAGTCTATTATCAGAAACCGTGAGTGTATTTTCTCGTTCCTTTATATATATATATCATACGAGCACTTGGACTGAAAGGCTTGAAGAAAAAAACAGAAAACAAAATTAAACCGCACGCTTACTAGAAAGATACT
The DNA here is from genome assembly GCF_000696795.3 of Halyomorpha halys. Classification (NCBI taxonomy): domain Eukaryota; kingdom Metazoa; phylum Arthropoda; class Insecta; order Hemiptera; family Pentatomidae; genus Halyomorpha; species Halyomorpha halys. Next base: position 28,158 of record NW_027106339.1, on the reverse strand, counting down.
ACTTTATTATCTCTGTGATGCTCCTTATAGACCTTTGTATCCGATAAAATCTTTGTATGCCAAAAAAAAACTTTTACATAGATGAGAAAACTCCAGATCCTATTGATTATTCATTATGGGGAACTTAAGTTGTTCTATGAGGACCGTCCTTCATTTTTTTGGTTCTTTAATACTCTCTATTGTTACTATACAATGCTCTCTAATTGTAATCACCCTGAATGGCACCTCATACCTTTGCGGCTCTTTACCCTTGTTAGAGGGTAAGGTAAACCACTGTCCCTATACCAATTTCCCCCACAATGTCACGTACACCCTCGTTATGTAGCGCCACGCATTTGGCTTTTTCCTTTTCGATTTTCTTTCTCACCATGTCCCACGTTTTTCTCAGTGCCATCCCGTTACCGACGATCGCCTCTCCGTCAATCACCGTGTTTCAATAATCGCGTTTGCGCCTTCAAAATCCGAACAGAATTTCGAATGGAGCGAATCCCGTTACCGTATGCACGGAGTGGTTATAGGCTGGTATAGCTCTTATCATAGCCTCGTCTGGTTCCAGGCCCTTATCTACCTGGTACACACGCAAGTGATCGCTTAACGTACCGTGGAGCCTCTCTATACCCCCCCCCCTGCTCTTAGGGTGTCCTGGGATGTTTAGATGCCACCTTACCTCCAAAGCCTTCATTTCTTCTCTTACGTTGGCGTTATCGAACTCCCGTCCCGCATCAAACGATATCCTTTCCGGTACTCCATAGAACTGGAACCATAAACGCAGCGCTCCCAATACCGCCTCGGCCGATCTTTCTCGAATCTGATGTGCCATGGCCTCTTTACTAAAGAGGTCAATCACTGTAACCCACTTGTAGCCCCTCCAGGTGAAAGTGTCGATTTGTAATTCTACTAACGGTGTGTTTGCCGTCGGTGTCTCCTCTTGTGTCGCCTTGAGTAAGTGTTGGTCGTTTTTGGTGCTGAGGCACACCTCACAGTTCCCGATTATCTCCTGAATCGTTTACCGCATATTCCACCATAAATTTTTCCGTTGCAGGGCTTGGTAGGTCTCATTCAAGCCTCGGTGATTGGTCTCCCCCTGGTGGTATGCCAAGGTGACCTCCCTCTGTTGATCTTTGTCCTGACCGGTTTCAACCATTATTAGGCAACGAACGAAGTTTCGATCCATTCCGATTTTCTCCAATCTCCAGAGGCGTTTTATCTTCTCCCAAACCACTCCATTCCCTACGTATAGATGGTGTGTTCGCCTCGGTTTGGATGCATATTTCAGCGCTCGGCAGATCTCATCATTCCTGACACCCGGTGCCGACCAAATAGTGGTGATCGAAGTCCCCGTATTTATCGAAGTCCATCTTCATGGATCCGGAAGTTCTTGTCTTCCAAATTATTTGGTGTGATTTATCGTTGACTACCTCCACTAGCTCTTCCATCTACGTTGGTATTCCCTGAGTGGAGCTTTTGTTCTCGGACCATGGCTCATGATCGTTACCCGTCGTGCTTTGCGTTCCTTCTTTCCCTGGTGTCCATTCTCGCAAAAACTGTCTCGCCTCTCCTGACGTCTGTGGTTGTTCCTCGTCTATTAAATTTACGGTGGTCGCGCGGGATAGCCAATCAGCGACTACATTTTATTTCCCTGGTTTGTACTGGATTACGATGCTGTACTGGTTGAGCAGTTCCTTCCACCTGGTGACCCTAGCTGAGGACTCTTTAAGCTTCCCAACCCATTGAAGCGGTCTATGATCTGTATGTACCCCGAATTTTCTCCCGAAAACATAGGGGCGAAAATGTACTACCGCCCACACAATACCTAACAGTTCACGCTCAAGTGCGCTGTACCTTGTCTCTGCATCTGTAAACCACCTGATAGCGTAAGTCACGGGTCGCACTCCACCTTCGCAATCCTGCGACAGTACCACCCCCAACGTGTACTCACTTGCGTCTGTGGTGATTGTAAATGTACGTTCAAAGTCCAGGAATGCCAACACCGGTTCCTTCTGAAGCGCCTGCTTGCATTTTCTAATGTTTTTCACCATATCAGGCGTCAGTTGCACACTATTTCCCTTTTTCAGAAGATTGTTGATGGGTACCAGATACCTGGCCATCGCCAGTACGAATCGTCTATAGTAATTCAGAGCGGCCAACAATCTCCTGATTCCCTTAACATCCGTTGGAATCGCCATTTTCCTCATCGCTTCTACCTTATTTGCATCTGGCCTGACTCCCTGTTCCAATATTGTGTGTCCTCAAAATTTTTATGATTTCTACCCAATATTGATTTTTCGCACGATAACTTTAACCCAAATTTCCGGACCGGTTCTAACCCCTTGCGCAAGTGGGACACATGTTCTTCCTCTGTGTTGCTAAAAACGAGCAGGTCGTCCATGAATACCTGGCACTTGGACTCGTCGATTCCCTGTAAGAATACGTCCATCAATCGTTGGAACGTAATGTTAAACCTTTCTTGTGCTGATCCTCCGGGTGCATCTTGATTTGGTGGTAGGCGGCCTTCAGATCTAATGTACTAAAGATCGTTGCCCCACCCAGTCTATTTAAGATATCTTCTAGTCGCGGTATCGGGTATCTCTCGTCTACCGTGTTAAAGCCCCCGGTAATCAATTACTAACCTAACCGCTGATCTCTCCTTTGATTGAAGACCTCTAATGTGCGGTCGCCCCTAGCACCCACCTCAACTCTCTTGCCTTGATCTCCTTCCCTCACTTACTCGGCGCCATCTACTGCTTGGCGGTTTATTTCTCCGTCCTCCGCTTCCTTCCCCCTCTGTTCCTGAGGTTTCTGATGCTTCTGAGGTTTCAAGAGAGGAGTCACTAGATCTACAGTCCTCTCGTCTTTTTCGCCGTATCCGCTGGAAATTTATTTTTTATCGGTTCCCCTGGTCCCGTCTCTGCCCTTCTGTACATATAATGGTACTGTCGTGCTATGTGACCTTCATTGCCGCACTCAAAGCACTTAGTGCGGGAGCTTTGGGCCACCAGGTGCCCTACTTTTTCGCACCCATGGCACTTCCTGTCTGCTTTCCCTCCTCCGTTGCGTATTCTGCCCTGGTTCGGCCGCTTTTCTCTACCCATGCCTCTGTCTTTACCACTATCTCTGGGTTATCTTCTTTTCTATGGTGTTGATGGATTCCTTGTGCAGTGGTACGGTACTCTGTTCCATCCTCCATCATCAACATCCATCCTTGCATCCTCCTCTCTTGCGCTCGCGTCGATCATATCTTAAGCACATTCCACGAAAGTGCAATCCCGTGGTAAACCTTCCCTTTTATTCGTCTCCTTAGCTAGTTGCACCTTCATGATGGAGTCGATAAAATTCATCTTCCAACTGACAACATCCGCTCCAAGAGTCTCTCTCATCTTTTCTGTGGACAGATGAAACTGTCCCAACAGCGTGGCTTCGTACTGTCCGTCAGACTGCCCGTGCTTTCTCCTCTCCCACAGCATGTAGAAAATGTCTTCCTCTGGGGACCATCTGCCTCCTCCGTAGGCCTTCTTTAATCTTTCCTTCACTATTGGCCATGCTGTTTCCTCGTCTGCCTGAATGTGCTTCAAAACGCTTGATCCGGCATATGAGTGCTGCCTTGAGGGAAATCGCGTCATTCTTTTCCAGCAACTCCTCTGAGTCCAACCTCTCCATGATGCGATCTCTACCATTAATAAAGTGATTTAAATCACCGATTTCGCCTGAGAACCGCTCCAAGTCTGAGATAGCTTTTCTAATATCCTGAGAGCTTACTGTTCTAACTTTCATTTTAGCCAACATATTGGCGTGAGCAGCCGCGAGAGTGGTCTTTGGTAAGGGGGGGGGATAGCGCTGGAACCGCCGCCGGGACAGCCGGGTTCGCAGGAACTCCAGGAGCCGGTTGCGCCACCGGGATCTGTAGAACTGGCTACCTCAATGTGGGCTGTGGTTGTGATTGACCATCACCATTAACCATCTTGGTCAGTAAAAAAAAGTCAATTTAGGCGATGTAAAAGATCAACGAGCTGAAAGAAAAAAAAATCACGGATGAGTGAACAGTTAAAAAAAATATATGTTCAACTGCTGAAGTTTTTATTAAAAAGATTTTAATATAAAAAAAATTAAGATTTAGAAGAAGAGACAAAAAATCTTCATTCAGTGGAAATATTCAATCAGTATCCGGGTCTCGGCAACACTTACGGGCACTTGGACTGAAAGGCTTGAAGAAAAAGGAAAAGTGGGAACAGAATTAAACCGGACGCTTGCTAGAAAGATACTACTTTATTATCTCTATGATGCTTCTTATAGACATTATTGAGGTTTATTTACATGGGGAGTTAGGATTAGAGATGTATACAGGCCTTGACCAACCATAACTATAATCTAGCTGTTACTTCGATGTCAGCTGAGGAGATAAGATGACCGCATGCATATAATGAAATGTACTGAATCTAATAAAGATTGTATGTATGTTACAGCAGTTCACATCTTATTCCTTCTTCTCTTATTTGATATTTGGCTTTCGCCGATACTTAACTGGTGCCGAAACCCGGGAACTTTAGATATCGGATTAATTTTCAGTGTAAAAGAAAATTTTTTTTTCATTGTTCTCTTTGAATTATGACTAGTAATGGATTGGTGAGAAAAGCAGTTCTGTACCTAGAGAATATAAACCGAAACAACTAATCTCAAGCTGCAGTCAACCAAACTCAAGCTGCAGTCAACCAAGCTTTAGCAGCTGCCAACCCACCTCCGCAGGTGATTCAACCATTACCAGAAGTCTCTTTAGCGCAATTTCATGCCACGACGCTAGTATGCATCAAGGTACGTACGGCAACTGCCCAGGACCTGAAAAAGGCGGTATCGGACCTAGAAAAATTTACTGGAGAGACCGGGGAACTAAATCATATTTTAAAAGGGGGCGATCGCCTGATGGGGCGAATAGAAGCGAAGATCTCGGAGGATCTATTGGACAACGAGGATGCAAAAACACTGAAAGCAGCGGTAGTCTGCCGTGTAAAAAGAAGTATCCTTAATCAGATCCAGGAAGGCCATCAAAGAAAGATTAAAGTAAAGAAGGTATTCGGAGGAGGACGGTGGACCCCAGAGGAGGATATATTCATGATGTTCAGAGAAACAAAAAAAACGAAACAGTCTAATAGGCAGTATGCAACAGAACTCCTGGCACGCTATAACAGAATTGAAGACAAATTCAGCGAGATGTTCGAGACGAAGTACAGGGTCGAGTGCAATTCCTATCCACGGTACTGAAGATTCAGTTGGCAAAAGAACTGGGGAAGAAAGATGGAATGCCGAGAGACTGCTCGTTTGTGGAATGTGCTCAAGATCTCATTGATACAAGCGCTAGAGAGGTGTTGGCCCAAATGGAAGTAGAGGAGCCAGGGTGGACTCGCATGGAATATTATCGGCCAAGAAAAATGCCAAACACTTGGAGAAGAAGAGAACAAATAGATGGTAGAAGAGAGAGAAATAGTAACACGGAAAATAGAAGGAGCCAAGTTAAACCCAGAAACAATGTTCGGCGGGAGGACCGCAAGTGCCATGGGTGTGGTAAGACTGGATACCTGGTAGCACAATGTCCCCACACCCATTGTTTTGAATGTGGGACAGAGGGACATATAGCTCGACAGTATCCCTATATGTATCGACGGAGGGAGCAAAATGTGCCTGAACCAATGGAGGTCAATGCTCAGAGATTACGGAGAAGGGTAATCTCTCGAAGGACGAACGGATCCATGAGTGAATCCACGGAGATGTCCGAGACCTCAGGAACGGAAACTGAAGCAGGGGACTATGAGCGAGAGGATAGCCAGCAAGGCAAAGTGAGGACTTGGAGACGAAAAGGAGAAGCAGCTAGAACACGAGGAGAGTTCTGAGGAGCGTACCCACAGAAGGGCTGCCACACGTTGGAGATCAACCAAATGAGAGGAGAACATGGCGGTTTGCCTATACTAGAGATTGCAGGAGTGAGGTGTCTTGTAGACACTGGTAGTTCCAGTACTATTACGAGCCGAGTGGCTGTGAAGCAGTTGTGTAGTGGAGAGAGAGCACACCGGATTCAAGTATGTCAGTGTAGGTTAATCACATTAGGTGGCCCTTGTAAGGTAGAGAGGGCGGCGGAAATAGGATTGGACCATTGGGGATTTAGTAAGGGCATCTTGAAAGTCCATATTGTAAAGTATGAACCAAGACAACCAACCTCAAGCTGCAGTCAACCAAATTCAAGCTGCCACCAACCCACCTCCGCAGGTGATTCAACCATTACCACAAGTCTCTTTAGCACAATTCAATGCCCCGACTCTAGAACGGATCAAGGTCCGTACGGCAACTGCCCAGACCTGTAAAAGGCGGTATCGGACCTAGAAAAATTCACCGGAGAGACGGGGGACTTAAATAATTTTTTTAAATGGGGCGATCGCCTGATGCGGTGAATAGAAGTGAAGATGTCGGAGGATCTATTGGACAACGAGGATGCAAAAGCACTGAAAGCTGCGGTAGTCTGCCGTGTAAAAAGAAGTATTCTTAATCAGATTCAGGTAGATAAAGAGACCTCCTGCAAGGTCATCAAAGAGAGATTAAAGAAGGCCTTCTGAGGACGGTGGACCCCAGAAGAGGATATATACATGATATGATAAAAAAACGAGACAGTCTAAGGCCAGTATGCTGCAGAACTCCTGGCAAGCTATAACAGAATTCGAGACAAATTCAGCGAGATGTTTGAGACAATCCAAGTACAGGGTCGAATGCAATTCCTATCCACGGAACTGAAAATCTCATAGAAGCGAGAGCTAGACAGGTAGAGGCCCGAATGGAAGTAGAAGAAAGAGAGCTATGGACCAAGAAAATAGAAGAAGCATAGTTAAACCCAGAAACAATAGTCGGCGGGAGGACCGCAAATGTCACGGATGTGGTAAAATTGGACATTTAGTGGCGCATTGCGCGCGCACGAGGTGCTTTGAATGTGGCACTGAGGGGCACATAGCCAAACAGTGCCCATATCTGTACCGAAGAAGAGATGTGGACCGGAGCGAACCACTGGAGATCATCGCCCAACAGATACTGAGAAGCCACCGTAGGTTCAGTAGATCTTCAGATGAATCTACGCAACCATCAGGAGCATCACAGACCGAAAAAGAAGTCGAAGAGCCAAGGAACCGAGGTTGTCTAGAGGAGAAGGTAGAAACAAGAGGATGGAAGCGAGGGAACGGAGGAGAATGGAGACGAGGGACTGAAGAGAGGAAGACGCGAGAAATCTGAAGGGGTTGTCAGCGGAGAGGCGACCGCACACAGCTGAATTATAATGTCACATAAAAGAGCGGCGGTCTGCCTATAATAGAGATAGCTGGAGTGAGGTGCCTGGTGGTTACCGGTAGTTCCAAGACCATCATGTGCCGAGAAGCCTTGCAAAAGCTGTGTGATGGAGATAGGATACCCAAGATTCAGAAATGTCATTGTAAATTAATCACCCTGGGTGGCCCTTGTGTCTACCACACCATAGGGAGGTAGAGATATGTTTGACCCGTTGGGGATTTAGTAGATAGGACTTGCCAGTACATATTGTAGGGAGTATGCCGAGGGAATACAAAGTGATTGTGGGGTGTGACCTGCTAGGGAAGGTGGGTGTTTGGGTTAAGAATAT
>NW_027106339.1:19407-19726 GCF_000696795.3 Halyomorpha halys | reverse complement strand
TTAAGTAAGGCCCCCCCTCACTTCTGAAAGGAAATTCATGATGCCATCTAGTGGCAAAGATATGCAGTAAGAAGCCTGAGCAGCCATCTTGGTCCAACAAAGGAGCCAGTACTAGAAAAGAAGCCATCGTGGCTAGTACCAGTTAAGAAGCCATGGTGACCTGTACTGGAGATGAAAAGTTCAGAACTCTTCAATAAGGTCTCTTCTCATAATGATGAGAGAGCAAATCCTTCGATTCAGGCGAAAGAGGCGACGGCGGCAGGAGGATGAGAAGAGAGAACCCCACTTCCATATTCACTTGCAAATTAGAACAAACCTT
>NW_027106339.1:1109-19027 GCF_000696795.3 Halyomorpha halys | reverse complement strand
AACCAGCTTACCAGTATAATAATTAATTTGGGTAATATCCCCCAATTTTTACTCCGGGGAATACCTAAATTAAACAGAGAAGCTGCAGCAGGAGCCGGTGCTTGCTTTCCCAGACTTCAAATTGCAGCAATTCTCTATCACTACAGATGCGAGTGAGTATGCATTGGGAGCAGTGTTGTCTCAGGATGGTAAAGGGTGAGATCGCCCAGTGGCATATGCCAGTAGGCGCCTAACAGAGATGAAGACCAGATACAGCGCACTGGAATGAGAGCTCTTAGGAATAGTGTGGGTTGTTGACCACATTAGGCCCTATGTATTTGGCAGAAGGTTTAGGATACACACTGACCATAGGCCCCTTCAATGGGTGGGGAAGTTGAAGGAATTTTCGTCTAGGATTACGCGTTGGAAGGAGCTCCTGGCACAATATAACTTAGAAATAATCTATAAGCCAGGAAAAGAAAATGTCGTAGCCGATTGGTTGTCTCGAGCAATTACTGTAAATGCAGTAGAAGAGGAGGCCGGAGAACCGTCTAGACAATTCCTGCGTGAGTGGGCACCGTGAGAGGAACAGAATGTGGCGGAGGAAGAGAATGGGGAGGAATTTTCGTCAAACGAGAGTTCGGAAGAAGGAAGACCAGCAGATATGGAGGAACTGGAGAACATAATAAACGACAAGAGACGGCAGATTGTATGGAAGACGAGGACCATTGGATTGCTCAAAGTGGAGTGCAGCAATTATGGGAGGAACAATATTACGACGATTTGGTCACAGCCAGGCGTGAAGAATTACAAGATCTGTAGAACCTTGAATAATGCCTCTAAGCCTGGAAAAAAACTATCACCTGTACGTGGGAAATGAAACCGATTGGGATAAGATTAACCGGCTATGGTGTGATGAGTGCATAGGAATGGACAGTACATTCGCCCGATGCAAGCTGATGGTGGAAACAGTTCAGGAAGACGAACGCCAGACAGAAGTGACTGTCGCGTATCATCAGGGGAAAACCAATCATCGCGGAGTCTCGGAGACCCTGCAAGCATTGAAGAGAAGATACTTTTGGTGGGGGATGAAGAAGACTATCACAGAAGTTGTAGGAAACTGCGAAGCTTGCAACGTACAAATTATGACAGACATCCACCAAAAGGCAGACAAGAGAGACCGCAGATGCAGCGCTCAATTATTTACAGGTTGGCACTTTCACGTGGAGAGGATTTAAATGGATATCCATAATTGATCTCGTCAGTAAGGTGGCAATGGCGCACCAGGTTCAGGAAAAGTCGTCGGAAGCAGCGCTGACAGCTCTCCGAAAGTGGTTTCAGTTTTACAGAGTTCCGGAGAGCATCTCTTCAGATTCAGGCCGAGAATTCGACAATCCCATGATACGAAATGAAATGAAGGACCTTGACGTAATATGGCATCTCAACACACCAAGACACCCTAAGAGTAGAGGAGGCATAGAGCGGCTTCATGGCACATTGAGTGACCATCTTCGACTATATCAGGTTGACCAGGGACTGGAACCGGACGTGGCAATGCCTAAGGCGATTGTGGCATACAATCATTATCTACATACAGTTACGGGGTTTTCACCATTTGAGGTCCTCTTTGGGCTTTTAGGACACTAGCGGGACTATAAGTGCACGGCAGCGAACGGAGAAGAAATACACAACAACCATGTTGCTCGAAGAAAGTTATGGAAACAGGCCCGGGGAAGAATGGAAAAGGAAAAATCCAGGAGGGTAACTCGGGAGATTTTAAAGGTCACAATAGGATGGGAGGAAGTTGGGGTCTTACAGGGGTAAAGAGATACAGCGATACGAGGGTCCATTCAGGGTGAATATTATAAGGGAACACAATATTGTTACAATAGAAAGTGTCAGAGAACCCAAAAAGAGGAGAACTGTCCATATTGAAGAATTAAAACTTCCGGCAATGACAATATAAAAACTGAAGTGTTGTCTTTTTACTAGATTGTATTACAGAAAATTTAGTTACTTATTCTATTTATTGTTTTGTTTTAAGATTGTTATTGATTTTTGTCAATATTTTCTCTTTCGTGCTATGTTTTTGTTTCTTGTAAATAATTTCTTTTTCATCCTAACTAAGTACTATTATTAGGTTTAAACACAAGTTAAGGGAACTTGTGAGTTTTTCAATGATATGTATATTGGATTTGTTTCTATTGTAAATATTTTTTCTTTATTGTTTTCTATGCTATTATATTATATAGTATTAGTTCACGAGGATTGTTCGTAAACTGGTGGGGGGGGGGGTGTTACGGTCTGAGTCAGCTGTTATTTCGATGTCAGCTGACTGAGGGTATCAGCTGATCGAGGGTATATAAGAGATGTAGCGAACACAATAAGTCTAGTATGTTACAGCAGTTCAGACGTGTTACATCTTATTCCTTTTTCTCTTTTTTGACATTTGGCCTTCGCCGATACTTAACTTATATTATATAACTTAACTTATAACTTATATAACCGATACTTATATAAGTTAAGTATAGGTCTATAAGTTAATACTCACACTGTAATTCAGTTATAAGCCACTCACTATTTTGCATTTTTTGTCATATTGTTCAATTTGTAGATGCGCATCCCTCTCGCCGCCTTACTGGTAATGAAGCAGTGGAGGCAGAGTAAATGCGCTAAAGCCGCAAGTACTGAAGTAGAGAATCTGACTATTGCAAGAACTCCAATTTTCCATTTTTATTTTACAATAGGTCTCTTAGCCACTGCCGTTTCAACTTCGAGGTGAATTGTAGAGATGGGTGAACTAGGTAAGGGTTGACCAAAAGATTAGGATGGTTGAAAGGTTTACATGGAATTTTTAATATTTGGTTAGTATAAGGGCAAAAGGGACTCAACTCCGTATGTCCAGATAGGCCTTATTATTGTCATTTTGGTCAGCAATGAATTGGAAGTTCAGACCCCTTGTAAGTGTTGTAAAAGTCGGAATCGGCTTGGAGTTTCCTGTCTTTTCAGTCTTGTGTGGGGATTTGGAGTTTGATTTGTAAGTTAAAATGAGTTTACGTTCCCTTATTAGTAATTTACAGAACTATGTAAATTGTTAATTTTTCCTCTTTTTTACCAAATTTCATCTTGTAACAACATAGTTTACAATGAGACTTCATTCAATAAAAAAAAAAAATACAAGTCTCATTGTAAATGACGTTGGTGTTACGTAAAATCTGATTGGAACAGGGAAAAGTGAAACTGAAAATTCATTAAAGATTTCCTTTCTACGTCATTATCCTAAAGAACTGTATCAAAAGAAATAACTGGTTCAAGAAACCAAAGCGCAACATCTGACATATTAGCAAAAACACACTAAGCCGACTCTTGTACTGGCGGCTAGGTGATGAAGCGCAGACCTGTTGCTGTGGCCTTAGGACAGAATAAGCTCCATTGAGCCGGGCAGTGGGGGCCAACACGTGCCAAGGGCAACCACCATCACTAATCATGCTCCCTCGTTAATCTCTCCCTCATAGCTCATTTCGGTCACTCAACCAGGAAAATAGATTGATGTTCATTCGGGGTATTAACTGAAAATACGACTTTGGGATCACATAACAAAGAAAAGAATTTCCTACACGTCTTAAGAAAAGAGTCATGAACTATTGAGGTTGTAATAAATAAATTTATATGCTAGCCAACTATTTTGTAATTGGAGTGTAAACATTAACGTTTATTTTGAATGTTATTCAAAGTGATTTTGAATTGATTAACTTGAGCGTCAAGTCAGGCTTCCAAAGCGACATTGATCCGAAGGCACTGGATATTAGTTATCAAGCTCTAAAATCATTTGATTATTTTGTTTCGGGTGACAGTGAACGGCAAGTTCATGGAAGTCTAGAAGATGACTTTGATAGTTTACAAAGAAGGATGATTGAGTTGTAGGACATAGCTATCCAGTGTGGTTCTAGCACAGTTACCTCTCCACCAATGGATGTTGACTGAAGCATTCTTGCTGCACAATGATAAATCTGACATGCCTGCCAGACATATGCTCCATCCGAAAGTTTAGTAAAGAATAAATTGATTAAGAAAGACTGATTTCACTAAATCGTTTTATAAATTAAAAAAATAGCGAGTAAATAAATAATTAATTTGAGGATAAATTTATTGATATTTGACTTATGATAAAATCCAAGTTAGGTTTCTTACAGTTCACAGGAAAAAAATAATGAAAAAAAAAATTCTTGATGAAATTATCATTAAAATGAAATAAAATTTCTTACAAGAATACTTTATGGGCACAATTAGCGTTTCTTTAATACCATAATATTTCTTTGGCAAACTTAACATTAAGGGAATAACAGCCAAAAGTCCACACGGACAAAAAATTAAACCAATTATGAGGAGCTAGAGTAATTTCTCAGTTGGAACCTCTTTAGCATTAAAGGTTATTAGTAAAGGAGAGGAGGTATCTGGGAGCTCTTTAGAGTCAGTTCTCACTATGAAAATTTTCCTCTTCTAAAAGCAATGGAAAATACACAGTAAGGAAAAGAAGAAGTAGAGTGGAAAACCTCATTAGGCACAACCGAGTACATTTGTAATTATACTAACTCAATTAAGTAAGTTAACGGATATTTAATTCTAATATTTCGAATAAATGGTATCCAAGAATCAATTAATTACCATTATCAAGCTATTCAAATTTCATTAATCAATATGAACTTTAATCCATAAACGAACGATAGTCAAAATCTTTTTTTTCATTTATTTATTTAATGTAATGTAACTGTACAAATAATAAATACAATTAGTAAATCTGTGGAATGTTTCATTTAAACTTGAAAATCTTGGGAAAGAACCACCCGTTGGTGGTACTTCAAGCATTAATTTAAATTACAAGGTCCCGTGGCCATCTTCTTTTCAGACGCCTCAGAGGATTATCAGAGATTGTTATGTATGAGAGATTAAGAACTAATGGGTTAGGATGTATAAGGAGTTTGGAATAAAAATACGCTTATCTGTTTTGGGCCAAATCTGCAACGAATGGGATGTTAAGGTCTTTGTGGATGATTTTATTTGTAACGTAATAAGGAGCATCAAGAATTTTATGTAGGATTTTGGATTATAAGGATTGGATGCGGGAGGAATTTGATGGTTTGGTAGAGCCCCAGAGCTCAATTTCATATGTCCAAATTGTTTTGATTACCATAGTGTATAATACATTTTTGTAGTGAATGGGAAGTTTAGAGCGTTTGTCCAGAAGGTGTAGCAATTTAAATCCACGAGCAGTTTCTTGTCGTTTCAGTCTTGTATGTGGATTCCATGTAGGTCTCTAGTCAAGATGGAGTTCTAAGTATCGAATCTGTTCAACAGACGTTAGTGGAATATTTAGAAAGGATACTATTGGACAGGAGGGTAGAGGTTTACGACGGAGAGTAAAGGTGATCTGGTGGGATTTGTCAGGATTTATTTTGATTCTCCAGTTTTGACACCATTCTGAAATGGATGTTATGTGTGTCTGTAGTGTTTGTGGTGCATTAGTAGGGTCGTTGTTTACGGACAGTATACATGTGTCATCAGCGTATGTTGTTAGGACAGTGTTAGGATGGGTTGGGATGTCAGCTGTATAAACCGTGTAAAGAATGGGACCTAAGATGCTACCTTGAGGAACACCGACGGACTGAGAAAAGAGAGATGAGCAGGCTAGGTTATGATTTACTTTAAGGGTTCTGTCAGAAAGGTATGAGCGGATTAAAAGGAAATGTGTAGGGGAAAGGAATTGACGAAGTTTATGGAGTAGACCTGAGTTAAGGAACCAGTAACAATTCCCCTTGCCCAACTGTAGGTTCAGTCACTTTAGACATATGGTTCCATGTGTTCACATTTCATTACAAAAGAAACTCAATAAAAACAACTAGGTTCAAAAAGGCCCAGAAACCCTTCTAACAGCCCTTTCAAGTATCCTTAGTATCCTATATCAAAAGGCAAGGGCCTGCTGACACTTGGCAGGTACATGTGGTCATCTAACAATGGACTTGCATCAGTCAAACTATTTTATGGTTAACATATGCAAGTCAGTGCACAAAAGTCTTAGGTTATGGCGTCTTTCTTAGAAATCAGACCTCCCAACTTCTCGCCACGCTTTTTCCCCCCTTCCAGATATTTCCTAAATTATCTGATTGGTCCAAACCCCTTCTCCTATTTCACTATTTTTTCCTACCCCCTCTTCCCAAGTGTTTATATATATTTCCTAGACTAGATAGCTAAGTAAGAGAGAAGTTAGAAGATAGAGACTGAGTAACAGTAACATGTAGTTCTTGTAAATATGTTAGAATAAAGTCATTTTAGTCTTCACTGATTTTTTATGTTATGTAATTCCTGGATGTCAGACTCAATCAAAAGCTTGTTCGACATTGCGGAAGATTCCACGCTCCAATGTGGAAGATATGACATCTACCACTCGATGACACTGTTTAATGGTAGAATGGGGTGTTCTAAATCCAAACTGGAGGTCAGGAATAACATGACATGAGTCAAGGATTGGATAGGTGTATAAAGTATAAAGGTGTTTCAATAAGAGTTTTTCTAGGATTTTGCCCATAATGGGCAGTAGTGAAATAGGACGGTAGGAAGATGGATATTCAAGTGTCCTGGAGGGTTTGGGAAACATTTTTAGTATCGACATTTTCCAAGTGACGGGGAAATCCGGTGGATTAAGGATATCAGGATGGGGGTTGAAAGTTTTGAAGGGGTGTTCACCGAACATTTGAGAACGTTTCTTCTTCATCTGATCGTGTCTAAGTCTTATTTTCAGTGAGAAGGGGATGGTTGAATGATTTGTACTTTAGAGCTTTTTAGTAGTTCTCCATAACGATTTGTCAGTGGTATTTCGGTTTTCTGTTAAGTACTGGAAATTTCTGTTTTTTTAAATTTCCGTTTTCAGTCTGTTAGTCAATGGATTGTAATGAGTTTTGTCCGAAGGGTATCTTGTTCTGTGCCACCTCGCTGTTGTCCGGCGTTTTTCTGTTAATAAGTCTTGTACGTGACGAGGTAAGTTGTTTTCCCGAAAAAATTTTATATTCTGTGGTGAAGTATTGTTAGTGATAGTAGTTTCTATCGATCTAGAAAGTATTTTGATATCAGAGTCGATCTGTTCTTTTGTTTTTAATGGAATTTTTCCAGTTTACCTGTTCTGTAAACAGTGAAGGGGTTGAAGGGGTCCTAGCTTGCATAGTGCATAGGCTGAGGCGGCATTGCAGTCGCGGCGTCTTCGGGGTCTTCCGGTGTCCGCGGCAAGGGGGGGGGTTTAGAAAATTTGACCCCAACCCCGACTTTATATACATTCAATTCAAAAAAGAGCCAAAAAATTCGGATTACTTAAATCCGACATACCGCCCACCTAAATTTGGCTCAGCCGGATTTGCAAATGGAAGAAATGCACAGAGACGGGGAAGGCGCAGTCTCCGTACAATACGAAAAAAATAATACTGGAAGATTATTGATTGACCGTGTGTATAGATGAATGGAATATGGTCCGGGTGCGGTAAAAAAAAACTCAAATAGTAGATAATTATACTATTTTATTGAGCCAAAATAGTATAATTATCTACTATTTGAGTTTTTTTTTTACCGCACCCGGACCATATTCCATTCAAAGAAATAATAGTAAAGAAGACCCAGGGGCCGCAGGAAACGATGACAGTAACAATATTAACTTTGAAACTAAAAAGATTCATGCATGATATACAATATGTAAGGAAATTCTAGCGAACACGCCTTACCACACAACAAAACATTATATTACATTTATTAAAATAAAGTTACAACGAGATGAATATGCGTATGGAATGAAACAATCAAAAGACATGCACAAAACAAACGATAACGACTGGAAACGAATAGGTAACGTAGGATTTAGATACGAACCAAATCAGACCCTTAAATTGGAGAATGCTGAGGACAAGATATATCCTCAGGCTAGACGTTGAAACGAAATAGAAACTTGACGGAATGTACTTGTCATCAGTTGTGACACGGATAAAGAATGATGATTCGACTAGTGAATCAAAATGCTTTGATCCACACGAAGAGGATATCCTGCTGCCCACCCTGAAAAGGCTCAGGCTCATCAAAGAACGGAATATCAATTACCCGAATACCGAAGGCGAGTGCGTATTTGGCAGCAATGGAGTGTGCTGGGCACCGTGAACACCGATGAAGCGTGATTCATACAATCCCTTTTTGCCTAGATAGAAGGGGCGTGTGCACGTCTGAACGAACCGTTTCCCGCCTATAGCGGCGCGGGCGCCTACGTTTAGTAGGACCGGGCTCCTCCTGTACTGTAAATGTCTTGCTCTTCCTCTAAACGCCTATATCTTCTCTTGCAAGGAGCGAGATGCCGATGGACGAAGTGGTGTCCGAGTAAGTCCCCATAACGACTTTACAGAGTACCGTCGGCAGGAGGTATAGGCGATCATCCCCGAAGGCCTTGGTGGGTGCACCAGTAACTAAGTGGGAGTATAGGTCAACGCCGACGAGTAAATCAATGGGACCAGGAACGGCAAGCGGAGGGTCGGCCAAAACGTGGAGCGATAAATTGGTAACTACGCTTGAAACACTTGACGTTTGGGCATGTCGTAGGTTATCTGTTCGACTACGAGGGCCCGGACACTGAAGTTCGTAGTGTTATTGATGGTGGACTGAAGCCTACATGTCATCCAGCCATGTAAATGATTAACCGGAACGCTTCCTAAACCAGCGATCCCCACCGATCCAAAGGGATGGAGTTGACAACCAATCCGCGTTGCGAGCGCGGCAGTAATTAGCGTGTATTGGCTGCCGGAATCAACCAATAGACGTGCGGGCGCGGAATGCTTGGACCCATTTAATGTGGCTCATGCCGTCCCCATGAGTGACTCCGAACAAGAGCTGGTAATGCCGCGTGTGTGGCCCACGAAATCGCCCGACTTCAACGAATTTCCGTCGGCGAGGGAACCGACTAAATCCTCGACCGGCAGTGCGCTGTGATACTTGGTGCAGCAAAATGTACACGTAAACACCGAAGGGCACTTCGAAGCGTGGTGGCCCGACCTCAGGCAGTTCCGGCACAGACCGGATGACTTGATGTCGATACGTTCCGGAGGGGTCAAGGCCAGAAAGCAGAAGCACCACCCCAAGAGGTGCCGCCCCTCGTAACGGGGTTCATTGAACAATGTACTTTGCCGAGAGAGACGGAATTACGGCGCGAAAAGGTGCCGGGTGATTGACGACGCCCGGATCTATTGGATTTCCCAGGAGACGTGCGCCAGAAGGTAGCGACCCAGCTGGGTCCGGAGAAACACGGTCCTTTGTACCTTGCCGGCAAGCAAGGATACTCCGCCGCATTTCCTCAACTAGCGAGCTTATCACGTGGAATGTCGGTTTGTGACTGCTTCCTAAATTCATGAGACAGCTTGCAAGCCATCATTCTCTGCCTCACGAACGCGATGATCTGATCAACGGAGTGGAATTCGCTGCTCGCGTGGTGTATCTCGAAGTGCCGTCTGGTGACGGCGTCCAACGCTCGGAGTGGCAATGTGGACAATATCACGTCCGATTTATCTTCTAAGGCCAAGGCACTCGACTCTCTCCCCCACCTCTGCTAAGTAAGAAGCATATTTCGGGCAAATGTTAGGAATTCATGACCCAAAATCCTCTGCAAGCATCTAGACGCAAGAACGCGTGGGTAATCGTACTCTCGCATCAGAGCGTCCCAAGCCAGTTGGTAAGAGTTTGCGTCAAAGGAAAATCCCGCCAGCATCGATGTGGGCTGGTCTATCAATGCATTTTTCAAGTAGTGCATCTTGTTTACCGGCCCTGAAATCGAGTTATCGTGAACTAAGGATTGGAATGTGTTACGAAAGCGAGCCCAGGCGGTAAGATTGCCGTCGAAAAGCGGTATCTGGATATTCGTGAGTTGGGACGGATAGGTCGGCCACACCCAGTTTTGCCTCCTGGGAAACGGAACCGCGCTGTGCCTTGAGCTTCCGATATCGCACTTCGACCTGACGCTCACCACGGATCGCGTCATATCCCGTCTCCTAATCGAGTGGTATCGCAGACACCTCCGGCGACGCGTACGCGGAATTCAGTTCGTCCCAAATCAGCTTATATTCCGCCCAGAGCTCTCATCATTCGTCATAATTTACCGCGAAATCGAGCATCCCCGTCAGACACCGGCACTAAAACTTGAGGAGACCCCGCTTAATACATCTGAGCCTGAGCTAGAGGGACCGGATTTTATCTAGCTTGTCATCATCCATGCCCATTTTAATTGATTGAACGATTTTATGAATATGAAAAAATTATAAAAATGATTAGACGAGGAAAATTAAAAGACATGAAAACGATTTAACGATTACGGATAAATAGCCTTACAATCTAAAAATATATAAATAAATAAAATCGTTTTAATAATAGAACAAATAAATATTAACAATATATACAAACATTAAAAAACCTTTCATAACAATTATATAAATAACTTGGTTGCCAACTTCGACTAAATATGAAGACGTGAAAATACGAATAAATAGGAAATAGAAAACATGTAATTAATAAATAAATAAGTAAGCTATAAACGATAATCTCCGCAATATATGAATAAATAAATAATTAGACACATAAATATTTAAAGCAAATAATTTTAGCAGAAAGCTATTCTAAATGTTTATAAATGCACGTCGGGACTAAATCAAAATAAAATGCTATTGGTCACGAAGTATTTCGGCCTAATGACTATGTCGGCATTAATGACAGCAGAACCGGAGGAACTTGTGGAGACAGCCTGATGGGGCTGGCAGGACGAAGGGAGATGTCTGAGCAGTGTTTTTGCGGAGGGGCACCCACACGTTGGTGGTGCATTTTAGGGCCTCAGGCAACGATGACCATATATAAAGGTGTGATCATGGGTATTCTGAGGCACTCATCCCCTGCGTTGAGCCGAAACCTCACGCAGACACAGAAGAGGAGACTGGCCATTATACAGAGATTGTCTCTGCTGAGGGTCTGAAAGTCATACAGAACGGTTTCACATCAGGTGGTGCAGGTGCTACATCGGAGCGATGCCCCTGGACCTCATCCTCTGGGAGGATGTCCTTAAATTTGAAGTAAAGAGGCATGGACTAGAAGCGCTACCGGAGGAGCTCCGAGAGAGGATCGGTGAGAACCCAAACTTATGGAAAAAATGCTGCAGGATGACTCAAGAGGAATGGAATGGACGGTGGTTAGCAAGCCAGAAGGGTGCTACTTTAAGAAAATTCTTCCCTACCATAGATTGAAGGCTAAATGGGCACTCCCAGACTAATTGGTCTCACAGATCTTAACAGGACACGGAGGGTTTCGGGGAAAGATGCAGAGCTTTGGAAAGAACATCGACCCCCGGTGCCCCACGTGCGGAGTTCCTGAAACAGCATAACACGTAATAGTAAATTTCACAGCCATGGAAGGACACCGAGCCAGACAGTCGAGAAAGACCGGGATCTTCGCTCTCGCCGAGTCGGACTTTCCCTGTTTGATGGAAGAAGAGATCCCTTCTTCAGGGCGTCCATTTACTCACACAAACTCATTTCACAATGGGAAGGGCTTGACCCCCCAACATCGGCGAGCCACCAGAAGGGGAGGATGTTGACCCAGACTGAGATCAGGAGGGCTGGACCAGCCTGGTGAATGCAGAAGGATGCGCACCAGGAGGACCTACCGTACGGATGCAGTGGACAAGGTGCAGCCCCATCAGTAAGGCGCTAAACCTAACACTGGGCTGCACTTCAGTAAAAAAATTAATAATTAAATAATTAGTAAAAGAATAAAAAATAAATTGGTGATCTTTGAGAGCAGTGGCATGCGCAAACCCCTGCGCACTATCCTACTGCTCCCGCACCCCGTATGCTAGGAATATCAAAGGAGGGGGATTAAAAAAAAAAGTGCGTTCTTAAGGCCAAGTGGCCTCCTCCTAAATTCATAATTACCACGTTGGAAGGTGAAAGTGGTCTTATACTTATCCCTCGGATGCATCTCAATGTGATTGTATCCTGCCTTTAAGTCGAGCGTGTTGAAAATTTTCGCTCTGCCTATTCTATCAAAAATGTCCTCGAATCTCTGGATCGGGTACTTCTCATCAACTCGTTCAGTCTATGGTAGTGGATGACTATTCAATACTTTTCCGTGCCATAATCTGGCGTACTCTTCTTTCGTTTGCCCACAAAGGACAATTATATGGTGAGGTACTTATAATATATTTTATAATTTATAATTATCTTCTGCCCTCTCAGGTTCTCTATCTCATCTCTGATGTGCTTGGGGATACCGCCTTTTCTTTACATAAGCCACCCTCTTCCTTCTTCATTTCGGTTTATCAGTTGGCAACCCCCTCTTATGAAGCAGTTCGCCCGTTTTCCTGGTGACCCGTTCGAGGTCAGAAACGGCCTTCCTCAAGTCTTGTATTTTTTAGTGCGTTAAATAAATATGTTGAAGAAAAGGCAATATGCAAAATAAATAGGGGTACAGAGGTGTGTAAATTATATAATAGAAAAATTAATTAATGTAAGTATACTTAAGCTGGTAACATATGAATATAAATTAAAAATAAGATACATAAATACAATAGAAAAAGAAAGGATAGTAACAGTAATATATAATTAAATTAAGTATGGGGTGAGAATTTAGAAAATAAAAAAAGAATAAAAGACGTGACAGGAAAGTGGGCTTCTGAAAAGCAGAATGAAGAGAAAAGAAGGTTAGGTATAAGGTTCAAAATGGGTAGCTATATCAGGGAGATCCAGTCTTTATCCACTTTATCATTCACGCAATTCTCTCGTAAATTTATGCGAATGGATTCTGAGATTTTTATGGTTGAGAACAGTACCAAGAATTGAAGTATTATTAAAGAAGAAGTTAAAAGAATGATTGGGATATAAAGCCTGCTTTGGCAATTAAAAGGCAAAAGGGTTACAGGATTAGATAGAAATTTTGTGCTGGGAAATAGGTTTAGAAGGGTTATGAAAAGGAGGAACTTGAGTTGCAGGGTTAATGTAAGAATCATAGTTCTTTTGTCACTTTGTTGGAAATTGTTGTTAAATATTATGTACTTAATACGTTGTATATTGGTCTGGTGATATTGAGGGTCAGAAAGAGAAAGGGATCGGTGGATAAGGTTTTTAGCAATATTGATTATTTAGTGATATGGGTGTTAAGAAAAGAAGTTGAGGAGTTTGCCAAAATAGGTAGATTTGGTACACCAATCGGATTGGTATATAAGTCTAAAGGGCTCGTGCAACCGCCTCCGCAGTTCTGTCCTATACTGGGTGTGCCATAGCCTTATTAACTATGACCTACTTATAGTCTTTCCAGGTAAAATAATCTACCTGTAAGTCGCTGAGCGATGTGCTCGCAATAGGGGTCTCTTCTTGAGCTGCACAGGGTGGGTACCGATCATATTTCGTCCAGAGGTACACCTCGCATTTCCCAAGAATCTCCGGGATTGTGCCTTACTGTGAAAGTAAGTAACTAATAACAACCGGCTTGCAAGTAATTAAGGATAAACAAAGTATTTGATGGTAAGCCGAAAAATCTACCCAAACGACATTGTTTGTCTAGATGACAAATCTTTTCTGAAAGTAGGCAGTTTCAAGTACCTCGCCTCCATAATGACATCAATAAATAGTCGACAGACCAAAATCTTACAAGCGCGAACAGAGCCTTCTTTCCTTTGTCAAGAATATTGAAATCCCGAAAAATCTCTAAACATTTGAAGCTAAGGGTGTACAATGCCATGATGAAGATGGTATACAGCTGCGCGACCTGAGCTCTAACAATTACCCAGGAAAGCAGAATCAAGATATTTGAATAGAAGATACGATACCGAAGCGATCTTGGATCAAAGCCTTAAAACTCATGGAGGAAAATAACTAAAAGTGAACTGCTTGCAGAGAATGGTCAGTCAATATTTCGTGATATATGAAGGCAAGGAAGTTATGAGGGATGGGACAACTGGCTCGAAGCAATCCATCAGGACGCCTCTGCACAACAATGAATGCCAGGACAGTTGGCAAGCGACCAAATGGGAGGGGAAAAACCAAACGGATAGACAGAATCGGCAAGGATGCTAGATGAATGAAACGAACATGAAAGTAGAAGCCAAAGACAGGCCGATGTGGAGAAGTCTTGTCCGAGCGGCCAAAGATCTACAAGGTCTGTAGCAAAAACATGAAAAAAAAAAAAGAAACATGGTCAACGATTTCAACTAAACAAAACTAAATGTGCTTTAGATTTTATTTTAGCTCAGACGTTCCTGAGATATCCTTGGAATATGCCTACCTCAAATACGTTATTTCAGTTTCGCTTTTCAACAAGGTTCATTATATTACATTACTCACACACATTCACAAACACACTCATGTATACAGAACATTTCGCGAGACTTGGCAACTCTTGACTAGTAATTATTCTGGAATATTAAAATAATATAAGATAGCAATACTTCCCCCTGCTGAACATTACATATATGTGTTAAGTAAAATTGAAAAATATTAACAATCGTAAATAAACCAAAGATTTATAAACGTAAATAATCCATGGATATTATAACTTTTCTTGTACGTGTTAGCAGATAAAAACCTAGCTATTGCATATCTTGAGAAATTTTACCTTCAATAGGCACGCATACAAGTCCCGCCCGACCTAAGGCAATAAAATACATGTCGTTTAAAGTTTATATATCCTGGTCTTCTTAGGACATTCTTGCTCTAACTTAGCTTTTTGTATTCAAATCCTGTCAAGTCTTTCCCCTGTTGATATGGTTAATGTAAATTTTATGTAATGTCCATTTCTTAAAACCATAAAATAAATTATAAGTTACTACTTTACACCCGCAAGAACTATCGTATTAGATATGCATCCATCTTCTCTCTAATCCATTCGACATATAAGCAATAACATGTTAATTCGTATAAAAAATATAATATTATCAAAAAAGTCCATTCAATACGCACAATTGGTAAAGTTGCATACCTTATAATAACTATCATTAGGAAATAGTTTACGTAATGAGGAATTTACGTTGTTATACTGGAAAATTTCACTTCAATTTCATGGTAGAGGTTTAGCTATCCGTAAACTTATATTAACTCTGAATTGTGTCTGCTGAGACCTCACAGCTAGGCCGTAGACGAACGGATGTTTTAGGCGAGCTACAAAGTTTTGATGAGTACCAACGGGTCTGAATAATTTGATAAATGAAAATAGGAAATTGGTTGAGCCGTTCACTCAAAAGACGTCATATTGAGAAACGGACAGACTAAAAATACTAAGTTCAGTAATCCTTCAATATTTCAAGCTTAAACTATTCTGAACATTCTTGGAATATCACTGTGTAATTTAAGAAATAAAACCTATCAATTAGTCAAGTCTTCCGCTTTAAATATTGTTATATATAGACACCCGGACAGTCCTAACACATTTAATTCTAATCATTATCAGAAGCTTTCACATTACAAAACATTCACGCTATCTATTTGAATAATTTGAGCGATAAAAAAAAAATAGACAAAGTAGTTGACACAATGGTCACCTAACTGCGTCAGATAAACAGACAGATACCTTAACACTTTATGTAACCTATTTGTGGCCAGTCAGGTAAAATTATCGGAAATCTGAAAAAAAAATCAAATTTCTCATTATTTATTGGTGAAGAAACAGTAGTAAGTTAATTATTCAAGTTCAATTATCTTTTATGTGAACAAACGAAAAAACCATATGATGATTACCCTATGGCAACCATGGCGCTATGGAAGCTAATCTTAGAATGAGATTTGGACCGTGCCAAATTCTTGCGCTATCTCAAAAACTGGTCGTATTTGGGCTTTAAAACACAATATATGTTCAACAGAAACGTACTCGAAATCTTTAAAACCAATTTGTACTATCTCGATCCGCTGAATAATTTTAGAATTGAAATAGAAATACGACATTTCTCTATTAAATTATTTTTTTATGCCTGATTCATCAAAATCCATCACTAATGAGATCCAGAAAAGTTATGGATACGACCATATTATATAGATGTACGATATCAACAACGATTAAAATGACGATATTATTTTAAAAAGCTACGGCAAATTGGTGAACATGTGTGAGGTTTCATACACCCTATCACTTCTTTGTAAAGGCACAGTAATTTGGAAAGCCATTTATGAAGTAGTGAGTTATGCAGAGTTTTTCCCTTTCCAGGTCGAATGTAAAATGCAATATTGCACTTACTCTGGTTTACCTTATTTCAGACCCATTTTGTGAAGTGCACTCTTTCACTTCCGAATTTCTGGTTGGATTAGTGAAATTAGTTGAATGAAATAAAGCATAAGGTGACCGTAAGAGAATTTATTTATAGAGGTTGATTGAACAAGAGAGAATGGTTAAGCACTAAATCTATTGTTATTTTAGGGATGAAGGATGGCCGAAATAGAACATTTATTGTTAGAGATAATTATTTAATTTTGATTGGGGTTTCATGATGATGACTATTGATGGTGATGGTGTGGGAATATGTGGACTTTCCCCATGCTTAATGCCTACTGTTTCTTGCCTTCCATGTCCCCTCGTCGACCCTCTCTTCGGCTACCGGAGGGCACTTTGGTAGTGTCCTTACTCACTCACGATTCCTTGCAAAATAGAAATGAAGAAAAAAGTGACCGCCTCAGCCCAAGGCTCGCTAGCGAGTATGAATGCCTTTGTTTTTTCTTGGCCACATGGGGCGCCGGCGTGACTAATTAATTAACCATATATTTTGAGACTTCCGTCTAAACGGAATACTCATAGTACTAGTAATTATTAGATTTTCATTTTGAAAACAATAATAAATATAATTAATTGAACAATGAGTGTAAGGAATTTGAAAAAGGATTAGGGAAACAATTGTTTTACATAAATATTGTTTATAAAGCAGGATTTAAAACAAAGTAGAAATAGACTTTATTAAAGATATTATATTAAACAACATTAAAGATTTTATTGAATATTTCATTTTTAAAAACTAAACTAATATTTTATTATATAAAAAAATATATCCGCTTAGTCAATTTAATTAAGTAAGAAGCTTGATTGGCCCGGATAAAATGATGATAATCCTTATTTTCCTGACTTGAGATAAATAAGTTCTGATGTGCAACAATAGCACTTCAGTACTCAATGGCAAGTACTCCAGAACCAACACTAATACACATAGACAACAAGGCAAGTCTTACAACTATAATTGTTTAAATAGTCAAAGAATATTTAACGAGTGCTTAAGGAAGTAAAGAAATATAAAAATGCATTAAATATAAGTTTGAATTTCACTAAAGAATCATAGCAGTACCTATCCAAACTAGTTTAACGTGAATACTAATTACCAGCACTTATAGTACATTATTCAAAGATTGAGATAGATATCTTTTTATAGGAAATATTTTATAAAAGAATAATTTCAGTATAATTAATATTTGGAAAAATGTGCACACACCCGTGTGGAGTACAGAAAAAAAGAGTAAAGAACAATGTATATGCACTAAGAACAAAGAACCCTTTGTTCTTGGAAATACGTCAAAATACGTTAAAAATTACGTCTCAGTGACATCACCAGATCGGAGCAATAAGCGACCGTAACTCTACGAACACTGACACTGAACTGATTATTATATTGATCTGTTCATCACGCCATAGCCGCTTGATATTCTCCCAAATGGTTCCATTTCAACATACAAATGATCCTCTTCTCTAGGCTTCGAAGCATTATTCAACGTTCTACAGATCGTATCATTCTTCACGTCTGGCTGCGACCAAATTGTCAAGATATTGCTCCTTCTCTACTTGTTAGATTCAACATTGACCGTCTTTCATATAATCTGTCGACTCTTGTTAATTATTTCTTCTTTTTCCTCTATGTCTCC
>NW_027106339.1:0-1059 GCF_000696795.3 Halyomorpha halys | reverse complement strand
TTCTCTACTTGTTAGATTCAACATTGACCGTCTTTCATATAATCTGTCGACTCTTGTTAATTATTTCTTCTTTTTCCTCTATGTCTCCGGGTTTTACTTCTGTCGAACTCTCTTTATTCGACGATTCTTCCCTATCATATTCTTCTGGTTCATCCTGTTCTTCCTCTCTAGGTGTCCATTCCCGCAGAAACTGTCTCATGACACCGGACTTTTAAACTTTCTCCCTAACAGATAGGGCCAAAAGTGGTCAACACCCAACACTATTTCCAAGAGCTCTTTGGTCTTCCCGGATGTAGTGACCTAGCCCATCATCTCCTCTCTTTCTCATATGTCACTTTGTCTTTTTTAGAAAGATCTCATGGACCGGCCTCCTGGTCATCCCGAGCATGTCCACTTCCTTGAAAAATAAAATATCTTCATGACATATGAGAAAGAGAGGAGATGATGGGCTAGGTCACTACATCCGGGAAGACCGAGAGCTCTTGGAAATAGTGTGGGCTGTTGACCACTTTTGGCCCTATCTGTTAGGAAGAAAGTTTAAAATATACACTGACCATATGCCCCTGCAATGGGTGGAAAAGTTAAAGAAGTCTTCGGCTAGGATTACACGTTGGAAGGAGTTATTGGGACGGTGCAAAATGAAAATCATATATAAACTAGGAAAAGAAAATGTAGTAGGTGATTGGTTGTCAGGAGTTATAGCAGTAAATGCAGTAGAGGAGAAGGCGGGGAACCGTCCGTTGTCATGAGACAGTTTCTGCGGGATTGGACGCCTGGAGAGGAAGAACAGGATGAAGCAGAAGAATATGATAGGGGAGAATCATCAAATATGAACTATCACTCACGAAATACTAAAAAAAACTTTATTGGTATAATACAAACAAGAATGTTTACATAACAAGTGCTACTGAGCTAATGACACGTACTCTAATCCTAGCTAGACTGAGTAGGGGAGACATATATATAGTGGTGGGGGATTAGTGCTGATGCTACATTAAATTTGGTGGTGATCCGGGGATAACTCCTCCCAACCGAAGAATGAAGCTTCCTAGCGAATGA
>NW_027106338.1:0-1214 GCF_000696795.3 Halyomorpha halys | reverse complement strand
CACAACCCAAACCAACTCATTTCTAACCTGGCTTCTCTTTCATTACTTAATAATCCTTCTAGGCGTATGACAAGAAGATGGCCTCGAGATCTCCTCTAAAAATGTTTTTAGAGTTATATCAATGTGTAGATTTTCCATATGTTTGTATCATGTCATTATAACACTTACAGTAAATTTACTTGATGGATATATATTTATACAATTTTAAATAACAATAAATAAATTATTTTTTAAAAAATGTTCAATATTGCCAAATTATTTTTGTTTACTTTTACTCTCATAAATATTCGTCAAAACTGAAACAAGATGTATATGTTATCATAGCTGGTTTTTTTTTTTCAAATTAAAAAGAATTGTACTTTAGGAGATCTCATAGAGAATGTTTTCTAGCACGCTCAAACTTTCTTGTTCCTGTGACGCCTGTGAAAATATTTGTCATATCCTCGTTGAATCTAGCAGGTTGAGCCTCTCAGCACCACATCGATTGGAAAGTTTGACCTGTTCTAGCGTTGTACTCTTTGAGTAGGTTTATTTTGATATGTGTGAATCAGACCAAAAACCAATAATCGAGAAATGTTACGTTTTCTTAGGAACGCCGAGTCGTTTCCTGGATATTTTCCAAGACTGCGAGAAGGACGAGTATCCTTCGGAATAGATGTGTAACGATTGGGGATGTGTAGCCTATTCAAAGGTCAACATTTCTTGTGTTCAGAAATATGGGTTGCTAATCGGTTAAGGGATGCTTCTTTTAAACATGTATTCAGAATTTGAACTGGGAGTATCTCAAATATATTTTGCAATGGGAAATTTATAATAATCATCGAAGTTGCAATGGATGGGATAAAAACAATGTAGCTTCCCAACCCCTCCAGTCTTTTAAAAAATTAAATAATAATTTTTTATATAAACCAAATAGTATCCTTGTAAGTCTCAACACTCTATATTATTTCAACAGCCTAGCGTTTCGGCCAATTCGACCATCCTCAATGACAATCTAAAAATTAACAGCTTTACGTACATTTTTAAAAATTTTAACAACAACATTATTATTAATAATTTAACATACCTTAAACATAAATTTGGATGTGAGGTGTAAATTTATATTTAAGGTATGTTAAATTAAAAACAAGGATAGTAATTTTTTCAGTCTTAATTTTATTATTATTTGTTTTGTTTTTTTAAATAAACTAAAATTAAAATTACTTGGGCCTTGA
>NW_027106337.1:3784-4146 GCF_000696795.3 Halyomorpha halys | reverse complement strand
TTGCTGTGTGCAAACAACTAAGTCGTTCTAAGCGAATAACGCTCTTTATTGACACATTAGCAAAATTTTGCTGCGGTGGCGTTATCACGTAAGTAGCGTAAATTATTTTATCTATTTATATATTTTTTTCTATGTATGTGATCAGTTATCACTATTACTTATTGCCCAAAAAAGAAGCATATTGTAATATTTATCAATAAATAATTTTAAAAAAAATTGTTAAAACTATAATAGAGCTCTATAAGAAGATGGTCAGGGATGCAGTAAAAAAAAGAATAAATAGTATATAACTATTTTAATTTCCGACGTTTCGCCCTACTTTGCAGTAGGGATGGGATATCGAAAGAAAAATATCGATATCG
>NW_027106337.1:2117-3144 GCF_000696795.3 Halyomorpha halys | reverse complement strand
AAATAGTTTATAACTATTTTAATGTCCGACGTTTCGCCCTACTTTGCAGAGCTGCATCGGGTCTGTTCAAAGTGAAAGGTTGATCAACCTTCAAAGTTGGTACAAAAGCCGGGAAGAAAAAAAGGTTATTTCACCTCAATTTTTGATTACTTAAATGAAAACTATGTATAATTACTAGTCAAAAACGTATGAGTCTGCCAAGTATAGGTAGGGGGAATAAAAAATGACGTCTGTTTCAAAACCTTAAAAAACATTCATTTTTTATTCGGAGCTCTATATAATAAAAACTACCAACAATACCAGAAAATCTAAAAGAGCATTATTTAAAGGAGAGTAAATTTTCTGAAATATTACACCTAATAGAGCTATTTACGTCAGATAGTTTAAAAACTATAACTTACTTTTTAAAAAGCAACATTTCATGTAATATGTTGCTTCATACTGACAGATTAGTAGTTAGTGGATTTCTTTTGAGAAATATATATCTTAGGATTATAGTAAATTTAACTAGCTTTAATTTGAGTGCTGACAGACATCTGTACATTCTATGTTGTTTTTCAAAACTCAAACTTATTGTCCGAACAACTATAAATCAATTTATTTTAGCAATTATCATGAATACGACTACTCCTACGAAGATAAACGTCATAAACTACTTTATAGTACATTAAATTAGCTTTAATTTGAGTGTTAATAGGCATTTGTAAGTCGAATGATTTTTGCGATATAGATTTCTCAAAATAAATCCACTAACTACTAATCTTTCTGTACATTTTTATATAATGTTACTTTTAAAAAAGTTATTTCGCGAGAAAAATTTTTATGTTCAATTGTTAGCTCTATTAGGCCTATATTACAAATATTATTACTAAATATTTGCAAAAGTAGGCAGTTTTTAAGATATAGAGCTCCAAATGAAAAATTAATAAATATTTATAAATTTTATCACAAAGTGTGTGACACAAGGAATAGTGTCTGCAGATAAATAAATTGACTTTGTTTTTAATTGATAATTGACTAATTAGAT
>NW_027106337.1:0-437 GCF_000696795.3 Halyomorpha halys | reverse complement strand
TTTATTTTGTTTAATTGTTACCATTACAATATTATATCATATCTTCTATTTGTATCAACTACTGTCTAATTCATTTGTTGTTATTTATATTTCCATTTTGTTTATTATTATTTTCTTATTATCTTTCTTATTATTATGTTTCTCTGAATTAAGGTTATTATCTCTTTTTGTTTATTTGTGTATCTTTACTGACCACACTCCGGACCATTTTCTCTTCATATCTATCTACAGTCAATTATCAACACCTCATTATGAAAATTAAATGCTAAATATAATCATATAATTTGTTCGAGACTGACTTTATTCTATTAATTCTGAAAGACGCCAATTTAAATAATGTAGTGTAATATGCTCTTTTTTAGTAAATAGTATATTTTGATGTATAAATGGTTTTAATATGTTTTATTTTATGTATCATTTAAATATTCATTGCTTTG
>NW_027106336.1:0-1564 GCF_000696795.3 Halyomorpha halys | reverse complement strand
CTGCCTGTGAATCCCACTTCTTTTTCTCAACAATCCACAAGGGGCTACTGAATGTTGAGGTGCTCTGATGCTTAATCCCATGGCGAAGAAGTTCGCTTATTTGGACATTAATTATTGCTGTCATTGACTGCAGGTATTTCCGGTCCTTTGTATAGGAAACTTTGTTCACTTTAAGAGTTATTTCATATCTGTTCTTCCCAGTGGTTGGTAGTGGGCAGCCCTCATACCCTGCATCTGAAAGCCGACCTTATCCATCACCCACAATCAGAATGTCATACTGTTTTGTTAGATTTTCCAACACATAGACTACCACGCCTATTTTCTCCCCAGTGAGGTTCTCGAGATCCCATTCGTACACCCCCAGTACTCTACATGGGCCACTCAAAGTGATAACGGAACATCTACATACCTTTAATTTGTTAGCTTCATCCAGCTCCTTCAGCTCTACCAATCAAATTACTGGTACTCCCAGTATCAATAAGCACTTTAAATTTATCACTCCACACCCCCACTAAAGGCAACCTCTCCCACACTCCACACACATTATTTATAAGCTCTCGTCTGTGTAGGTTGCCCTCGTCTCCTCAGATGGTAGCTCCCTGTTTCTGGTCCGTTCTTTTCGACTTGTCCCTCTTGTCCGCCTGTTCATTTGATTTTGTTGACACCTGTGCCCAACCTTTTTGATCACTTGAACTCTTATCTGAATATTCCTCAGAACTTGATGTTGGAACATTCATGTGGTGTCTTGTTCTGTGAGTGTTCACTTTCATTGGTTCTGGGGCTGAGTTCTGTCAGTAAATCCAGGGACATACCTTTGCAATATGACCCTTTTCCACTCAAAGCACTTGACCGAAAGACAGTTCGCTGCAATGTGACCTAGATGATTGCATTCATAGTACCTAAGAGCATCCTGTTTTATGGGTCCTCTAAGCTTACTGCTCCACTGCACGTCTCTGTCCTCTCTTCTTCTGTATTGAAATCTGTGAGGTCGAGGAGTTTCCGGCCTGAAGTCGAAATGCGCCTTGTAATATGCTTAATCCCATGGCGAAGAAGTTCGAGAGCATCCTGTTTTATGGGTCCTCTAAGCTTACTGCTCCACTGCACGTCTCTGTCCTCTCTTCTTCTGTATTGAAATCTGTGAGGTCGAGGAGTTTCCGGCCTGAAGTCGAAATGCGCCTTGTAATTTCTCCTGCTCCTTAAAGGTACCATCCTCCACTGGCATAGGTAGCTCACCCGCTTGTATGGCATTTAGCACATTTCGTTTCATCCTTTCAACCAAAAACGCCCTTAATTCTGTAGCATCTAGAGCATCCACCAATCCTGCTTCGATTCTTGACTCTATCAAATTATGAATCTGATTTCCTCTCTTAAAATAGTTAAGGTGTCCTAATTCTCCACCGAAACTTTCTAGCTCTGAAACAGAATTTTTTAAGTATGTGGTGGTAGCCGTCTTCACTCTGGTCTATTCTAGTTGTATTAACTCAGAATTGTTATTGACTATCTGAACGATCAGTGGATTGCCAGTAATCTCAAATATTTTCTAATCTATGATATCAGTCTTGAA
>NW_027106335.1:9461-9810 GCF_000696795.3 Halyomorpha halys | reverse complement strand
GAGAAATGGATTGAGGAGCAAACAAACAAATTCTAGGAAAATGCTACAGGAATAAGACCCTTGCTCTTTTTAATTGATTCTGAGAAATTCTCGATCTAATTCTGTATAAAAATTTATTATTGCTTTTAATTTGTGTTTAATGATGTTCTCTCGAATTTTACGTAGTTGCTGCGAAAAATGTATTTACAATTGAACAAATAATTTAAGGAAATATGTGATTCAGTACAAAATATCTAAAAATATGTAAAAAAAAGAAATATTTCAGAAAATATGTGATTTACAACAAAATATGTAAAAAAGGCCAAATATTTAAAAATATGTGTAATAAAAATGGCTTCTTTTGGCCAGA
>NW_027106335.1:3112-3601 GCF_000696795.3 Halyomorpha halys | reverse complement strand
GTTGGGGTGCATCAGAAGATGGAGCTATGAGGTGATGTTAATAGGGTTTTTGGGACCTTTCCTGCCCTGCCACCTCGTAGGAAGGGGGGATGGGGGAATCATTGTTGTTATCTCTTTTTGTTTTTATAGCCCTGATGAAGACCTGAAATTAGGTCGAAACGTCGGAACAAATAAATAATTATTTTGTTTATTTGTGTTTTTCTGCTGACCGTACCCTCCGACCAACTTCTCCTCTTATATATGATTATAATCGATATTTATAAAAATATCGTTACAATTGAAACGTATATAATATAATTAGGTAATATGATCGCATAGTAATATAAAAGTATTTATTTACACATCACCAACCACCTTACTGCATTTCCAGCAGTCTTTTTCCCAATTAGGTATGACTTTCCATCTTCTACCAAAAATCTATACCCAAGTTGAGTTTGTGATTGAGTTTTGGTATCACTAGAAATTCTATTAATACCACCTTTTTTACCG
>NW_027106335.1:0-863 GCF_000696795.3 Halyomorpha halys | reverse complement strand
AAAAAAAAAATCATATCAATCAATAAAACAAACAAAACTTATAGATTGACTATACCTTAACTTAAATGCCCTAGCTTAACCTGATTAACTAAATTTACACTATTACACAAAAGAGGAACAAAAAAAAAAAAAACAAGTTTAGTTCAAACCCCATGCAGTCTTTGGATGTACTCCTGCCAGAACACAGGGTTGTCCGATATCTCCTTTTCCGCCAATGTCTCACCTTCCCCAGAACTATGATGACGACCATGCTCTCGTGACCCAGAACACGCTGAAGAACGAGTGAGAAGGGGGTGAGTTAAAGTAAAAGATATAATAACAAAAGAGAAATAAAACAATAAAGAATAAATCGCTCCTTAGGTGCCACGTTATTTTTTTCCCCTTGGAAATAACAAAACCTCCGAAACGATGACTCCAATATGCCCAAAATATAACTACAATATACCCCTGTATAAGCTATTATCAAACTATGACCACTGGAGAATACCTTTACTTGTAGATAAATAATAAACCTAGGGGTGATACCTGGTATGTTACCCACCTGTGGAATAATCGTAATATTAAGTGAACAACAAAAAGAAACATAAGAAAATTAACAAGTTGAAAGCAGTGTATATGCATAAGAAAGAACAGCAGAACTATATGAACAAAAGTTATATATTAAAAATAAAAAGAAATTTATGTACAAAAATTGGAAAGAAAAAAAAAAGAATTCTTTTATTGTAGAAAAACTTATAGATTGACTTTACTTTAACTTAAATGCTCTAGCTTAACCTGATTAACTAAATGTACACTATTCCACAAAAGAGGAACATAAAATAAAAATAAAAAACAAGTTTAGTTCGAACCTCTCGCAGTCTTTG
>NW_027106334.1:0-3785 GCF_000696795.3 Halyomorpha halys | reverse complement strand
AAATAACCTGTCTGAGAGATAAGAACGGATAATGAGATAATATGTAGGGGGTAGGAATTTACGGATCTTGTATAGCAGTCCTGGGTGCCAGACTCGATCAAAACAAGATATATTCTACCAAAAAGATGTATTTGTGAAAACGTTAGCGCTTGAATGTAGAACAGCCTGAAGAAAAATATAATCTTTCCTACTTACAAAAAAAAAAATCATTTATTTAAATTGTGCCTCTTTGATTCTCTGTGTACGGTAGGTAAGTGATCATAAGGGTGAAAACAGGTTAGGTCATAAGGCTAGTGGTTTCCGCTAGTAGCATGATTCTGATTACAATCAATAGTACACCATTTTAGTGCTTTCGACCAATACCATTTTAGTGCTTTCGACCAATACCATTTTAGTAACCTGGACTAATTTACAAAGAAATAGATTATCGCAAAATAAAAAGCCATTGTGAAATAAATTATAGACAGTTGTTTACAGACGAGTATGCAATCTGTCGTAGTAGACCTTGATGTTATAGATTGCTTATTCTTCTCTCATCTGTTAATGTTCATTCACAATGATTTAGTTGTACCTGCACGTAATTCGTGTGTAATATTTTGACTACGACCTTGGTGTGACATTCGTTTAAATGGATTGCTATTTAAATAGTTTAAACAGGAGAATATATTATTATGCCCATTTAAATTATATTAAATTAAAAGTAATTTAGAAAAAAAAATACGGAAAAAATCCTATCCATTCCATGGGACGGAATATAATAACATAACTCCTCAAAAGTATTGGTGGGGTCTTAGTAAAGTTGTCTATTAATATTGGAAATTTGTATAGGTGTTGGGTGCTTTCCACACTGAAACAAAGCTTATGAAAATTCATTAATATACTTTCTTTATGTTTAAACGCCGAGTAGCTAGGAACCCTCATTATGTTGACATGCATTTGCTCATGGTACGAAATGTACTTGCAGGAAGCCGTTGCCTGTAATGGAAAGCACCTGAACGCTATAAAAATAATGGCTCTGTGAACCCGAAGGTTCGAGACCGATAGTACCAATCGTTCTCTACATACATCTGCCCAGTGGCGCCTCTTCAAACCCGAATCTACTAAACCAGTCTTAACGCAATCCTTCCATCTACGTTTCGGTTTACTCCTTGGACGTTTACCCGTCGGCTCAGTAACATAACATTTTACTGATTTATTACCCAAGCACACACATGCCCATCTTATACGCTACAGTGTTATAACCTGCAATAGGTTTACGTGGTGTAGTTCCCTCAATACTGCGTTGCATAGCCTTTTAAATTCTCCCGTTAACTCATTCTTTTACAGTCCCAGTATTTTACGTAATACTTTATTTACAAAAACACTTTAAGAGCTATTGTTCCCTTTGCGTAAGACGCCACGTTTAACACCCATAAGGAACAGTGAGAAGGATAATAGTTTCCCGACTGTTATACCAAGTTTAAGTACTCATACACAACTCACTAAGAACTCACCAACAGGTTTAAGGATATATGTCTTTTAAACAAAATATTAAATTATGTATTCCTACAAATTAACTGGTTATAAAACACAGTATACTCTTCTTGACTCCGCCATAGTGGTGTATCCAGCAATTAGGAAAGGTAGCTCAATTTTTTGTTACTCTTTTAGACTAAATTCCCTGTAAAAAAAAAATCTATTTCTCACCCTTCACATACTGAGTAAGACCGGCCATAATTTTAATATTTTTTGATAGATAGAACTTCCTCCACTTGACTTAATGGGACAAGGATTAAGTACCCCTCGTCCAGAAATACTTCAGAACAGCCGACTTATCTTACTAGAATAAAATTATATTCAACAATCATGATCTTCATCAGCAACATAAACCGTCAACGTCGGTTTGACGTGCATCATTCTGAACTGTTGAAATTTTCATGCCAGGATGATTTATCTTTTATAATATTGCGTTTTACTATCTAGACAGTGAGTATAAATAATGTTTTCAATTAATAATAAAGTTCAAGTTAGGAATACTTTTTTTAGTTCATTCTTTCAGACAAGGAAGCACTCCATGAACGTTTTTATACCTAACATTACAAGTGTTGTATGTATGGCATTTCAAAAATTAGGTATTTTTTCTGACTCAGAGAAGTGAAAAACGTTATTTCATGCAAATATTTTGACTATCCCGCATACTCTACTCAAATCTATTTTCTAAACCTCTACCTGTATAGATAATATTTTATTAAATGATACAGTTTTCTAAACAGGCAGGAGAGACTAAAATGGCTGCCAAGATGGTGAAGCCTCGGTCTTGAAATAACTCGGTTATCACGATAGATTCCAATTGAAAATTGAATTATGAAACAATTTTTTTTTTTAGGGGTTTTCGAATATCTTTTGCACGCCAATTTTTAAAACGAATAAATTTTTTATTTATGATTTTTGGCGGTTTACATCTTTTGACTGCATCGGATAAAAATAAAATTGCTCTATATTATTTCGTATTAAAATCTTGTTTATAAGATGGCTGGAGGTGTGGTCAGTGAATAACACGAATGAGTAAAAACTTATTTTTTAGTTCCAACGTTTCAGCCAGAATTTTAAGCCTTCATCAGGGCTGATAGCAAAAAAACATGACAACAACCATCGTTAATAAGAGGAATTGTTTTATGATTAGAAAATAAGGAAACAACTAACCTTATAGATACAGAATAATATTGAAAGATATGTATAGTCTAATTATTATAAGAAGATAAAGGCTTTATTGTATAAGTAATATTGAAAGTAAAAAAGAGGAAAGAACAAAAAAGTAAAATACATATGAAATCTATTTATTAAATATATGTACAAAATGAAAATTATTTAAAATTAAGTTATGAGGAATGTGGGAAATAAAACGCCTATGTAAGTTATTGGATACGTAAGTAAAATAACAGGAATTAAGAAATAATTTGTTTTTAAATTTATTTATTGGCATTTACAACAATATCTACATAAGAATACGTTTATTAAATTTGATGTAAGATCATGATGGTATGATACCGGCATGTAGAGAAACTACCCATTGGTAACACCCTAATAAATAATATTTCTACTTTAGAAGGTCTCGTGGCCATCTTCTTTTCAGGTATCTCGGAGGATTTTCAGGAATGGAAAAGAAAGCAAGGTTAGAAACTATTGGGTTTGGGTGATTAGGGAGTTTATAATGGATTGATATCCGGTTCGGGCAAATAAAATATGAAGTTAAATAGGAAGAAGATTGTTTATATTTAATCTCACCAGATGACAGCTGAGAGTTCAGGAAGCACGCTTAATAGGGGCCCTTGTGTGAGAGAAGTGGCTTGGCCAAAAGTCTACCATGGTTTTACCATGGAGCCTGCTAAGCTGCCGGGAAAACTAAAACTGCCGTCATAGCTAACAATCGTAGACTGCCTCTACGCGTCAAAAGATCGCACCACTTTTGTTTAAAACCACATGTTTTATTTTAGTGAACAAATGGCTTATAGTTAAAATAAATCTATTTCACATATTGACTAAGCTAATAAAATTATAACATTTTTAATTTAATGTTGCTTCAATAAAGATAGTGGACCATATGTAGTAAGAAGATAATCCGGGCGGTGGTCACTAAAGGTATCAAAATTTTAGTTTTAAAAAATTAAGTTAGATTTTAGATTTTGATAGATTTATTTATTGATAGATATTACAATCTGCCACACAGTTGTGGGCAATAGGTAATATTGATAAATGATCTCATACATACTAAAATAAAAAAAATAAATAAATAAGTAAAAAATAAA
>NW_027106333.1:209552-225638 GCF_000696795.3 Halyomorpha halys | reverse complement strand
TTGCCCACAATAGCTAGTTATAGTTCCTGTAATTCCAATCTCTTGCCCTCACAACTCTACAAGTTAGTGAACTGTACAAGTTAGCAAACGAATTTATAACCATAACTCGCTCAAGTGTCTGAAAATAATATGGCCACAGGACCTCTTCATTTGAAATAATGATTAAATTATAAATAAGTAGTTCCTTCACAAGTTGTTAGCATGT
The DNA here is from genome assembly GCF_000696795.3 of Halyomorpha halys. Taxonomy (NCBI): domain Eukaryota; kingdom Metazoa; phylum Arthropoda; class Insecta; order Hemiptera; family Pentatomidae; genus Halyomorpha; species Halyomorpha halys. The sequence goes on along the minus strand of NW_027106333.1, from coordinate 225,433 downwards.
ATTATAAAACACTTTAACATTTAATTCTTGTATTCTATAGTAAATTTTGATAAATAATTATTTAAACAAAAACTACAATTTTATCTAATATTACCACAGGAAAGAAAAATGTAATAATTCCCATTAACCATGAAATTCATACGATGACACATTTCAAGACCATTTTATTATCTTTTTCATATATTAGCCAACTAATGTGTTCTTTAAATTATTCTGAATATCTATTTTGCTGAATGGACATCCTGGCTGAGGGAATCTAAAACAAAATAAAAAACATTTTTTTTTTTAAATCTTCAGCATTTGGTACAAAATACTTTTTTTTAATTATTATTATTTTAGGCGAATCAAAGGTGTTGCTTTCTAAGGCATATCAATGTTCAACCATTCTAATAACATTATTTTAATGTTTAAAACACCTTAGAACATAAACTATGTTACTGCATGAATTATTGCATATTTCTTAATCTAAAAAGTCTTTTCAAATTAATTTTTGAAATTGTAATTATATTGCGATTGTTCTATATTTTTAGTCTTCTTTATTCACTGCGCATTTTCTACATTTAAAAAAATAAGGTTATTAAGATTTGTTTTATTTTTTTGTTTAACCCTGACTATTTAGGAACATTTGGAAAGTAAGAACTGGGCGTTGAATGGAATGATGGAGGACACGTGGTCCAAAACGCATTCCTACCACCTGAATGAATTATGTCAGCGTGTCGGTTGCGGAACTTTTAAAACAGTGGTTACCAACCTGTGGTCCTCGAAGGCCTCGGGAGTGGTTCGCGGGAGGGTCCAGTAATAGATACAAAAAAGAAGTTGCCAAATATAGACCTTTGAAAGCGATGAATGGAATGTGGATAAAGGGCAGATGGTCAAAACACATTTGTTATTTTGTATGAGGACTTATTGTTAGATACATTTCATTTTCTACATATCCTGACGTTTAAGTGTCACGAAATATTTTACCGGTAAATGCTCTATAATCGTGGCCCAAAATGAATTATTAGGCATATTAATTTTCAAAATTTTTCGTTGGAATACTCTATTTGTTCTAGAGGAGGGGGCTCCAGGACAATCTATATTTCTTATTGCTTTGGATTAATTTCTCACATAGTAATCAAGCTTTTACGAATTGGAAACCAATGTTTTGAAAAATAGTATTTTTTATAGTATTCTTCTATTTATTATTATGAATTTAACTATCTTGCTATATGTCTAATATAAAACTTAAATTTAATTCACTTTATAGTATTTTCAAAGTTAAACTTGTTTGAACAAGAGTGACTCTTATTCAAACACAATTAGAGTGAAATAAAAAATATCTTTATTCTGGAGCAAGTCTCTTAAGAATGAAACAATGAACCTAATTTGATATTGTAATATTATCTATCTATGAAGATCAAAATATCAGATTGGAAGAAGCATTACGGATAGAAATAGCCAGGGGGGAAGGGGAGGGGGAGGGTTCCAAAAGATAGAGGAAAGGATTGATTGATCCTATGAGATGGAGTATATTTTTATTGGTTAGGTTCTGGTGTTGAAGGAGTGAATAGAGAAATGAAAAGTAAGGAGTTCAGTGGTACAGTGAAGTTTATTACTTCTAAGGGATTGCAGTCCGATAGTGGGATAAAGTCAGTAAGATGCCTACGTCGAGGAATACCTAAGATAAACCTTATAACCAATCCATAAGAAATGTTAATTTCCCTTCAAGTTAATCCGTAGGTCCCCAGTATACTAGACAACTGTTATCAAAATGTGGGAAAATAAGAGAGGAAGAAACTAACTGACGGGTTCTGTGGAACTGCTTGTTGAGGATAAAAAATTATTTTCTGAATATAATATTAATATATAAATTGTATTCTGGATATACCATACAATTACTCCAAAATAGTAATGTCAAGGAACAATCATGTTATAGATATAATATTAGAAAGATTAAACCATGAGGCAATATAATCGAAGAAACATCATTCGCTATCATTTTATTTCTAAACAACAAAAAATATACATAGACGGGAATTATTTTTGTTCTTCTTGCCTGTTGATGAGAAATAGACGCATGATCTATCAGATTGTTCCTTTGGTAAAGAGAACCAACTCTCGCTTCGTTACTTTCATATACAAATTCGAAACCCTAAATGTTCTTACTCTTTCATAATGGAATAACTTTTTCTATTTGTTAATTTCTAGAGGACCCAAGTCAGTCATTTCATTACTAACATACTGAGAAACTGAAGTGTGCCTTCAGGTTGAGTTGATTTTTTACCATATTTTAAATAACTACTTAGAAAAAGTTTTAAAACTGTTGTTTATTCATTCCTTATTTATTTATTTTAGTCATTGTTTCTATTGATAAATACCGACAAACTAAGTAAGCAAATTACTTAGTTATTCACCTAAAATCGAATAAATTTTTGGAGTAATTGCTTGCTTTTATTAACCGTTTGGTCAAATCTTTTTAGGAGTGAATGAGACAAGAATAATATCCTATTACCTAAAAAGAGCATAAGGGGAAATCGTTCAGTAAATGCTCAAAGAGTAATATAATTTTTTTAAAATATCGGCATAAAAAAGGCGAAAGATTATGATCTTCCAGATCAGAGTTCATATCGTGATCTCAAATAAAGAAGATATCGATGCTCTGATTAATGCTTTCTTTCTATTTTATTATATCATGTTAAAATATGCAATTTATATATGTCCTATCATGGATTTATTAATATGCTTTGTAATGTAGCAACCCGATGTATTTGGGCAGCATGGATGGAAGTAGTATTTCTCTCTCTCTTCTCCAACTTCCTGTCAAAATCTATAAATAGATAATACTTAATAAGATGAAACTGTCAGATGTGCCATTCAAGCAAAGTAGTGATATCGGAAATGTATTACTACGAAGTAATATTGTGTAAATTAAAGCCTTGAAAATACTAACTCGGGTTAAGTAATGGAACGTTTTATTCCAAGCAGCCGATCCCTTGGAACGGCCATGAGTACGGAACTGTTTGGCGTACCTGTTAATTTAATCTCATTTTCTATATGAAATGAGGTTAGAGTAACAACATATCGTGCATGAATGTCCAATCACTGTTTCTCAACTCTTCGTAAATGATGTTTAATACCATAGTTTTAATGACTATAAGAGTAATAAACTAATTATTATTTCGTAAAATTAGCATTAATAATAACATATGTATGTATTTATCGTGTTATGTAATGGATTACCAAGACGTTCACATGGAACGATTGGCATTATTGACTACTAACAGGGAAACAAGATACTGAGCAGCGCATCTACCACTTAGGTCGGAGTAATCATGACAACATAACGCAAGGGAGATAATTAAATAATTTCTCTTTAAAGACCTATTGCTATTAATATTTTTTTTAATGATGACTAGTCTTGCAGTATATGCAATTTTATAGTCATCATTAAAAAAAATATTGGTATACTATTTTTTTTAATGATGACTACTGTGGTATTAGTCTTTAAAGATATAAGATTTGCAATGCCCCATCAAATTTAGATAGACCAGGATACATTCCACGATTCAGTCCCTTAGCATTCATTCTATTTCCTCCAAATCAATGTTTTCAGATTAGAGTATCAACAAAAAAATCTTTTGCAATATTTCTAAATTTAAAAAATCATCCAGGACTTAGTGTATTTATCACAACTCCAAGATGGCACGTCAAAATATTTTTTTTAATTTTTCGACTTTTCTCTATTAATAATACGAGTTAATATCAGAAAAGTCAACTATCCAACAGATAACATGATACTCATTATATTTTCGACTCAAATCATTCCATCCATCTCGCTAAAATAAATACAAGGTTTCAACAGTCAATGGTATGTTCTTTTATAGCAATAATGATTTCAAAACAAAAAATCTGATTTTTAGAAAGTTACACAATTATATTGCTCCCTCCAATCGACAATAAGTATAAAGTACAACTACTTTGACGGTTATTGCTCATAAAATAGTGAAAACGCCTTACAAAATAGTATGTGAATAATTAAATATCTCAAAAATTCTTACAAATTATTCTGAATTTTCAAATCAAACTGGGAAAGAAATTATGACCAATTTTAGACTCAGCGATATATTTATTATAGTAGTAACCTATCTATTCAAAGATTATTAGTTAGTAATTGATTGTAGGAAGATGGCATGGTTTAAGTAGCGGTCAAGAGAAGTACTCAATATTTACTAGTAACCAAGTTTCACTCCTCTTTGCAGTGCTTCATCAGGACTTTATAAGAACAAGAAACCAACAACAAGTGGTGAAGTAAATGATGAGTAAGTATAGAGCAATAACAAATCAGGAGAGGTTAGCGATGGAATGAATAAAGGAATGAAAGGGAATAATAAAAGAGAACTAATAGTGATATTCACCTGAATAGTGTAGTGTAATGTAGGTCTACTAGGTGGGGATGCAACAGTTTTAACTGACAATTTAATTATAGAAGGAACAATCAGAAAATATATTAAACGTATCAGTACCAAACTTACTTATCCTGGTAGACTTGTTAACTACTTATCCCAGCATCGCTAACCTAAATATAAATTTCACTAAAACCTCATCTATTGATCCCTTTCTTTATCTGATCCAAAAGCAACTTCCCACCAAACGTCACACAGAAATTTTTGTATTCCCATAAATCCTACAGCCTAGTCACACCTTCCCCAAATTCTTCTCATTCTTCTCCAACACTTGTCCTATTCAAATCCCTTATACCTCCTTCTTCTCTAATAATATACAGAAATCTCTACAATCCACTATTCTTACCAACTTAAATCTTATAACAAGCTTTCCAGCTACTTAAAAATTCATATACGTATTCTCCAATGTAGTTTACTGGTTCCTGTTCTACTCCAAATTGTAATTCTTTCTACATCGGCGAAACCAAAAACAATCTGAAAACCCAAATTTCCCAGTAAAAATCATCAATCGACTCCCATAATCTTCCTGCCTCCAGAATATCAGAATACACCCTCGACAATTCTTTTAATTTTGACAAAGCTTCAATCCTCGCTATACCCCCTAATCAGAAAAACCACATATTCACGTCAATCCACATAAATTTTGGATAAAAACCAACTAACGATAAGATAAATAAAGATTTTATATCCCTTACCAACAGAAATACCCTAAACACACTCACCTAAACATTAGACTATTTCTACACTACTTTACCCTGTAGCGTTATTTCTTTTTTATTTTCCATTTATCCAATTTATCTATTTTTCTCTTTCTCCGGTCCTGTCAATCCCTCCCCTCTATATAATGAGTGCCTAATTCTTGAATGGATTTCATATTTAGATTGGATGCTGACCATACCACCTCCTTCTATAGACGTTGATCAAGAATCAGTGCTCTTCTAAATATTCATTAAGTCTAATTTGATCCAACAATATTTTCTTTGAACGATCTATCAAACTTGTACTGATCAAATTAACCAGTGATATAGATGGTTTTGGATTAAGTAGGGTAAATTGAGCAAGAATTGTGCGTAGTCTGATTTTTGGTTGTGTTTGTTGAATATACAAGCAGCCAAACTGTGGATTTGCAGCGGCCTGAGACTGCCTCAGATATTGACTGACACGACTATCCTTTGTCCTCTCTAATCCGACCTTGCTCAACCCGACCTTCCCGCTTTGGGCTGTCTAAAGTAGAACGGGATAGCAAGCTATTTTTAAGCCAGGAACATGTCTCAACTTTCGGCTAATTGACTCCTTCTTTAACTCTGGATTTTTTAAAATCGTATTTGGTAATTTATTTTATATATTTCAATCGTCATATAATTTAATAACCTATTAAATTTTATCATTTTAATTTCTTGTCTTCTAAAATATTGCTATAGTTTATTCGGATTATCTTCAACGTGAATGATAAATAATAGTTTTATGATTAATGGTGATAGCTGATTTCTAATTTTAATATACTTCAATTCATCATTTTGTATTTTTAATTAGTCTTGGCACATGAATTGCTAAAGAAGAACCTGTGTCTTACCAGGGTCCTGTTTCATAATAAAGTATAAATTAATAATATTAGTCTTGTCGATTTAACTTGGTACAATTACCCGGACTTGTACAATAATAACTTATACTTTAGTACTTTTTAACTCCTGTAATATAACTAATAGTCCTCCCTATTATGAAAAAAGTAAGTGTTAGTGTAATTAACACGTTGTTTCTATACTTGAATTTTGAACTAATACTATTAGCTTTCATTATGCAGGAGGATCCAAACGAGAATAATAAATAAACTAGTAGCTGAATTAAATGTCATGAATGAAATAAGCAAAGAAAATTCGCAATGAAACGAAGACGGAGAAAACCTCGAAAGAACTGGACTACGGAGTAGCTAATTCATTTTTAAGTCTATCAAGTTGTTGTTGTTGTCTGGGGCTTTAGGGCGTAAAACCCTGAGGTCATCAACGCCCATGTTTCGTGCTTTATAATTCTGTTTCATTTATATTTATAATTCTATTTCACTTTATTTTTCTCTTTAAATAATTACTTCTTTTGGTATTTTTTATTACGTATAACAGATTTTCTGGTTTAAATCTTATTCAAAAGGCCATTCCTTTTTATGAAGACTAAGATCATTTGCACGTTCTTCTGGTCATCATTCAGAGCATCCGATACACTCGGTCCTACTCCCAATCTACTCAAGTTCGCGGAATAAAAATGACATTTCTCAAATATGTGACTGATCGTAAGTACACTGTTGCAGTATTGACACTTTGGCGGTGGCTGCTTACTGATCAGATATCTATGAGTTAAACACGAATGACCTATTCTCAATCTGGCAATAGCTACCTCCTCCCTGCGATTGGAACGGTTTGATGTGGTCCATGATTTAGTGGTTTTTTTGATAGTTTTTAATTTGCTTGGCGGCTTGCCAACTAGATGATATTTCATTTTTCATTGGAAGACTTATTTCTTGGGGCGTCAGAATGGCCGCGCCCTGACCTGGAAGAGCAAATGCTTGTTTAGCTGCAATGGCTGCCAGTTCATTTCCAGTGATCCCCACGTGACTCGGCACCCATATAAAGAAAACAGTTTTTCCCAAGTTTTCGAGCATGTTGGTATAATTGTCAATTTTTATGATCGCCGGGTGTTTCGGTTAAATGATCTTCATGGCTTTTAGTGAACTTAAAGAGTCGGTAATGATAACTATGTTAGTATTCGTTACTGTCATGGAGAAGTGGAGTGCTGAGGCTATTCCATGTAATTCAGCTGTATATACACTGCACAATTTATGCAGTTTTATTTTATGGGTTGAGTTATTTGTGATGAAAGATGATGCTGCACATTCGTCAGATTTTGATCCATCAGTATATATAAAAAAAGGATCAGGAATATTTTGACTAGTCTATCAAGTTAATACGAGAATATATTTCATGTATTTTTTTAATAAAAATATATCGGTTATCAGTTCAATTTCTTTTTGTATATTTAAGAACTGAAGAAAGACACTAGAAATGAAGCGTGATCCCTTTCACGCGAGGACTTGAACATGGAGTTGCTCTAATACAATCGGGGCTATCTAAACGTGACCGGCTCTCCAGTGACCACCCCGCCGTGAAATAGGTCGTTATTATCTGTTGCCCCTAATTGGTCTCATAAATCTAGCCAATGTTCAGCCTGTAAATGAGCTGTTTGCAGTAGTTATGAAAACTTATTTAAATTGGAAATTAATCTTCAGTAAAAATGTCTAAGAAAGAAGGTAAAGTAGTGTTTTGGAAATATCTAGAAGTCAACCGAAAAAAATGCATACTTCATGGCTAGCTTCATAGTATGTCAACTTAATGAAGTGCCTACTTCATCTCATGCCAAAACCCTTGGGGGCCCAAAGGGTGCCCTTACTCCATCAATTAAGTATGAATTGGGAGGTACCATTGCTTCGAGAAAGGTTGAGCAGTTCATCATTGATGTTGATAGAAACTGATGCCCTTAAATAAATAGACTTATAAGAAGTAATTCGTCATTTTTTTCATATTATATGTATAATTTTAATTTTTGTTACTTTACAAATATTATGATATAAACAAACGGGTTGTTGAACAATCATGTTGACTTGTTGGCATTAAGAACTAGCTATAACAGAGAATCCGTCATAGAGTTAATCTCATGCTTTGATTCATTAGTTTTTTTAATATTTGAGTCCTAGAGAACTGGTTAAATCAAACGACAGATATTACTGATTTTGGTATGAAGGGACAAACCTTTTTCATGAAAGACATGATAAAATAAAATGGAATGACAAAGAAACATTTTTGAGGCTTATACATTTGCATTATTAGCAATTACTTTGCATGATCTTACTTTAAATACTTATTTTATGCTATATAATCTCGATTCTTTTAAATTTTATGCTATTTATCTGTATTTGTTTAGTCTGTTAATATTTTTTTATGAAAGCTGGTTAATTTATAACTATGATCTGACTTAATTAACACCTTAGAGGAAGGAGTATAATGGAAGGGGTAAGCTGGGAGAAAAGTGAAGTCAAAATGGCAGGCCAGATGAGCCAGTAGTATGATGCCTAATGATGGAGGACTCTCATATTAACCTAACCATGGACCTCAGCTCCAGGGGCATTGATTAAGTTTCGCTTTGAAGGAGAATAAGGTGTGCCACAGTAAGGTGACAACAAAATAGTGTTTAAAAAAATAGCTAATTATCTGAAATGATAAACCTAAACGTTACGAAAACGAGCAATGATTGCTCACCAAGTACGGGACATAAACTACTTTTTATCCTGACGGTTTGGCAATAAATTAGAGCAGAGACGAAATATGATCGGATATTAACCAATAATAATCCCAAATGGGGTCACCCGTGTAGAGATGGAGTGCTTGGTGTATCAAGAACACCCTAATAGTACACTGCTATGACAGTCGCCCATGGTTACACAACCAGTTGACTTCCTCCTCGCTGCATCCCCCGCCCAGCTGTAGTGGGGCGCCCTCAACGGTTCTCCAGTCAGTGCTTCGTCTGCATCGGTCTCACCATGGATGTCCGAATCGCAGGTAATTTATACGTCAATTCATAATTATCCCAATATGGAATTATAGATAAAATAACATTATTAATATGAACTTTATATTCTGAAAATAATCAAAGTCCATAAAATAAATTGTAATGCATACAATCATCATAAAACAAATTTTATTCATTTTTCTATCAGGTATAGTAGTCTTTGGGTAAAATAACTTTTTATATTATTATTACTACTTTTAGGCACAAAATAAATTAATATTTGAAAAAGTGTTTTTTTGAATTAACCAAAATATTCAACAGTATGCAGTTTAATCACAGATAATTTAATAATAATGAAAATAAAAATAAATTAATTTAAGTGCATAAAAAAATATTTAATAAATAACACAATTGTAATTATATATTTTCGCTTAAGCTGTGATACCTTGTAAATCCGAAAAAAAACTGTATAGCATTTTAAAAAAATAAATAAAAATTAATGCTTTATTTTAGAGGTATCTTAAAAGAATTTTTCAAGTGAGAAAAAATTGTATAACTATCCTAAAAAATGATGTTGAGATGAGATGTATCTAATTTGACTCGTTGATTGTTTTTTTCCCCTAAGAGGTATCACAAGTTGAGTGATAATATATCTTTTTTTTTTATTTATGCAAAAAAAAAAGTGTAGTGTCCAAAATTTATAAAATGGATGTTTATTGCAAGCAAAAATACTAAATAAAAAAATAGTATACTGAAACCAAACTATCACAATTTTGAATAAGCTGGAAAAGGTTTTTTCATTTTACTAAAACTTTGTTTCTACTTCCAGCTAAAAATGCCTAGTTCTGTTTTTCGATTTCACGTTAAAAAATATATATCTTGTCACATTTCGTTCTTCAGGATAAATATAAAACCAAGGGGTGACAAAGTTCAGTAAAATAAAGTTCTACGTTCTGGCCGAACATATATATTTAAAATAACTATGAATTTTTTTCAAATGTACCTCTGGAATTAAATAATGACTAAAATTTATGTTAAAAAATAGTTTAATTTTTGTACACATTACATTAGCTTTTAATGGTACATAAATTCCTGAACTATGTGTAATCGATAAGGAGATGGTACTGCTGAGGGTCGAAAAAATAACCATTAAAATATAGAGTTCACTTTTAGAGTCATTAAGTGCCGACGTTTCGACCCACTTTGTGGTTCTTAATCAGGATTGGTTAAAAGACCGGAAATTTAAACAAAGAGTTAGTTGAGGAGGAGTGTCTTTGTTTAAATCCTTTCTTGGTATATTAAAATCTACAGTCGCCTAAGCAGTCCTGTTGGGGACCCATCTGGATTGAATCCTAAGAAGCAATTGTTGCTAACAAATTTATAATTGATATTTTGCTGGTGGCCACCAGGACCATCTCTATCCTAATTACTTTTAAATGTTTTGAGGTTTGAGGTTTTTGTTTATTGAAACGCAAATCCTTATAAATAAAATTTAAATAACCTAATTAGTGAACATTTTAAACGAATGGTTTGGAGAAAGAAATATGGTTATATTCCAATTATATTGGATTCATCATCATAATTATCATAACATATAATATGAGTGATGTATTTTAAAATTGTCTTTTACATTCGATTGGACACTATAAACAAATATTAGGAAAAAATTTTATGAGCGAACAAAAATCACTTAATAAAAAAAACTATTTTTTATTTATATTAATATGAATTTATTTATATTACGAAGAAATTTGAATTTAAACTAATGTAAATATTTTACATACTTTCGGCGATTTCTTACAAAAGTGTAATTGGAAAAAAATATCGAGAAAAATTCCAACAACCTAAATATTTTATCTGATTCATCCCAACATTATGTATGAATTATTTATTGATAAAAACTCCCATACACTGATGCAGGAGTATACGCGTATTAAATTGAAAATTTGATTGACATATTTTTACATAACTGGTGCTTTCAAGAAAGTAGTTTTAGAAATTGATTCTTGGGACATGAAAAATTGTATAGGAAAAAATACTATTTTTCTATATCAATACTACCCTCAAGGTGAACCTGTATTGAAGTATTTATAGTTTGAACTGCTCTACTAACTTGCATTATTGTTTCCTCAATGCTAGCTAAATCATAAATTAGTTCTTAGAAATTCATGTCCTTCTTGTATAAGAGGCATTTGAATTTGAAGATTTTGTAAATTGTATATCGAATACACAAAAAATTAAAATTGATCACATTTTGGGAAAGAGGATTGAAAAACATTATTTGATAGAAAATTAAAATAAGAAATGTAAAAATAATATATGTAAGAGAGTGCTTTTTGAGAATCATGACTTTTTTGAAAATACGATTGTTGGGACGGAGTTCTACGACTAAGGTTTATATAAGTGTATTACAGAAATCTACATAATTAATCACATCAAAAGCCAGCTTATAATATAATGGTTATATTGTATTTAAGCTATAAATTGTAGTTATGAGGAATGAGAAATACATTATTATGTATTACAAACTCTTTAATCTGGTTAAACTATTTACTGTTCATTAAATTTGTTTATTATCCAGATAATTTATTATTATTTTTTTATTTATTATTATCATTTATTTATTGTTCTTTACAACTGTATAACATATATACAACAAGTAAATTTGCTGTAGGTGAGATAGTGACATGATACAAACATGTAGAGAGAAAATTTATTGTTTATTAACTGTTTTATCAGCCCAAAGATCTACTTATGGGTCGGTAAACTATTTATATCTGAATATTCCTTCAATGATTTAGGAGATAAGCTGATAATCGGGCGTGTATGCTGTCCACATCAATCCCTTTTATAAGCCTTTGTAAAAAAAAACAGTACTTCTTTGTCTTACAGTGTAGTGGTTCACGTTCACGGTTAGTTATGGACTAAATTATGATTAAACGCTTTTATTTATTTCCAATATTTATGGAGTTTTACCGTAATCGTAATTTAGCTAAATTTTAAATATCCAATCTTACTGTAATTTGGAACAAATATTTAAATCCCATGATCATGCAATATCATGGTGCCATTGAGATGTATGTACCGATAAAGAATCAACTGTGTAGAATGAATCGTCTAAGTTAAATTGTTGAGACGCCCGTTTCTGTATAACCCTGCCGACCATATGCATTTCACAGCTATTGTTGATGCATTTTAGAAGTCTACTTAAAGATGTAATACTAATATAGATAGCCTGTAAGGCAATATAATAATACCTTTATAGAACAACAGGGCAGAAAGGATACCAAAGAATATTGAAAAGGATATTTAAGATAAGTGGCAATCTTTGTGGAACGAAAACCTCAGGAGTAAACTAAAACTCCTTAAAAAGAATGTGAAGCCCTGGGGTACCTCCAGCCGTAAATGTCGTAGAGAGGAGGTCGTACTGACCAGGCTGAGAATAGATCACACGAGGCTCACCCACTCCGATCTTATCTCATAACGAACGCTTATGAAATGTCAACAACAATTTGAAGATTAGCCATATCTTCCAAGAATGCCCTTATTACACGTCATACCTCAATAGCTTAGGATTAGATTAAACCCGAATATCAGGAAAATCATTAATGACGATGATAAAACAATATAATTAGTATCTCAGTTTATAAATTAAAAAGTAACCGATCTAGCACGAACCCGATATCATTCCTTCCATATAAACTATCTAACCACCCAAACCCACTAGTTTCTAACCTTGCTTCCTCTTACATTCCTGGCAATCCTCCGAGGCGCCTAAAAACAAGATGGCCTCTTGACATATTGTAAAATGTTTTTAGAGTTCTACTACTGGGTAGTTTCTCTACATGCTGTATCATATCTTTATCATTATGGCATTACGATCAAATTTACTTGTTGTATTTTTTATACATTTGTAAATGTCAATAAATAAATAAATTAAAAAGGTTTACGGCACGAATATAACATCGAACAGACATAAAAAAAATTCATAATACAAAAATAAAATTAAAAAAACAAAACAAATTTAAGCAAAATTAAAAGAGAAACAAATGGCGTTGATGGCCAGTGATTACGTCATTAAACAAAAACAAACGACGAGGCTGACGTTTTTGCCAATACCTAAACGGCAATGCAATATTATGATTTTCTTAATGTCTTCATTGATATCTAGTAATGAATTCGCTCAGTTTAACGAATTGGTTAAATTTAACGGTTTTCAAAAATGTATTTATTCATATTACAACAATAATATCCCTATATTTTACCACCCTTATTATTAAATTTTTGACTCAATATACGCACCAAATGTAACTTTGAATTTTACAGCTCATAAAATAATAAAGAGTGTAAAATAGTTATAATAATATTTGATTACATTTAGTGCACGACTTTCATAATAATAAAATAATTTTTCTTCAAACTTTATTTATATTAATAATAAAGCCATTCGATTAATTTTCCAGATAACTCTGTTTAATTGTTTTGACAAATCGTGGCATGTCCTACACGACAAAGGTGAAATAATGTTTCAATTGTTGGAGCCGCTAGAGCGGAACGAGCCCTATGATAAATAATAGCTCTCACATTGGCCAGATAGTATCTACCCTCCAACACCGATATCTATCTCCACACTTATCTAGCCAAGTATCTACGCGTTTCTGTATCTGTGCTTACTAACGAAGTAGCACAGAAAGCTACCATTATCAATTGCGTCTTGCAACAAACAGGTTTGCCTGTAGTTATAAAGAAAACAAGTTGAGCAATGTTCTTTTGTACGCAATAGAATGTATTTAATCAACAACAGAAAAAAAGCAGTTTCAAGTCTTGCCTGGGTACATGTAGGAAAAAAGCTCCCTAGCATGTGCTAATCATGAACCAGTCCCTAGCTTAAGAAGAAATAGGCTTCATTCTCAGTTAGCATAACATTTGGTAGTTCTATTTTGATTGAGGTATTAATCTGAAACATTTTCTGATAATTTTTTTCACTTTTTTAGTGATGATGATAGAACTTATGACAGAAACATTTTATATTTCTATACAACTGATAAATGTACAATTATATATCTGAGCCAACAATAATTAATTGTCACTTAATGACATGCTATATTTAAACTAAAATTTCACGTTCTGCATTTCTCATCTTTTTTTTTTTTAATATTTTATAATATAGTTGCCTAAATCAAAATCCTTAAGACGCCATCATTACAAAAACGGTACATTCAATGTTTTGCAACCGTAAATTATAGCATGAAATACAATTAATAATACTACTAATAATAATAATAATTATGGGAACCGGTACGACCCATGAAGAGTCATGAGTCTCTGTGAACCCCAGGAGGGCTCCAAAACCCACAGGGTTGACTTAGGGGTACAGTGTAACAGAACATAATTACCTATCGCACTCGAATTACTTAAATGAAAGCTTTGTATAATTACTAGTCTAAATAGATGAGTCTGCCAAGTAAAGTTAGGATCAATAAAAATGAAGGCTGTTCCATAACGTTAAAAAAAATTAATTTTTCATTTTGAGCTCCATTTCTTTTTTTTTTTTTAAACATTATTTAATTGATAGATATTACAATCTGCCACACTATTGTAGGCAATAGGTAATAGTGATGAATGATCACATTCATACTAAAATAAAATAAGAATGAAAATAAATAAATGAAAGAAATAAAAAAAATAAAAAAGTACATACGAATAAATAAAATCCATATCTTTAACATTATCAACAGCACTTGAAAACCTAATAGAACATGATTTAAAGATGAGTAAATTTGATAAAATTACGAGCCCTAATTAAAAAATAAAATTAAGAGCCTTTTACATTCAATAGTTCTCCAGATTTAGCTTTTTTTAAAAAGCAACATTTCATGAAAACAGTGGATTTATTTTGAGAAATCTATATCTCAAAAACCATTCAACGTAAAGATGTCTATTGACACTCAAATTAAAGCTAGATTAATGTACTATTAGTAGATTCTAACGTTTATCTTAGGGGTAGTTTTCATGATATTTGCAAAAATAAACTGATGTATAGTGGTTCGGACAAAATTTATATTCATAAGCGAAAATCATAAAAACGACTACTAAACTGCTACGAAGACACGTGTATGGTGCGTTTAAATAACTTCATTTTGAGTGCTGGTGGAGATATGCACGCCTTATGGTTGCAAAGACATTTCCCTATAAAAATCAAAAATTTTATCAAAATAACTAGATATTAACCTTTTTGTCTAATATCATACTACTACACCTACAAATATAAACGTTATAAACTACTTACATTATATTATAGTACATTTATCTAGCTTTAATTTGAGTGCTAATAGATATCTGTATGTCGGATGGTTCCGGAGATATATTTTTCAAAATCAAAATGTTCATGTATAAATGAATATATTTTAGCAAATTTCATGAAAACGACTACTCCTACGAATAGATGTCATAAACTACATTATAGTATATTAAAGTAGCTTTAATTTGAGTGCAGACTTTAATTTGGTTTTTGAGATACAGACTTTTCAAAATAAATTCAGTAACTGCTGATTTTTCAGTGTATTTTATATGAAACATTGCTTTTTAAAAAGCCATATCTCGGTAACTATTTAACGTAAATAGCTCTATTAGGGCTCTTCTTTTCTAGGATATAGGACAGTTTCGATATAGGAAAATAATATTTATCTACTAAATAATTCAACAACACTATCCAAATTATAGTCTCAAAACATTTATTTCATTCACATGTCCAACGTTTCGGCCAATTCGGCCATCTTCAGGGACAATCTATTACAAAAGTTTCCATTATTTGTATGATCCTACAATCAATTCATTTATTTAACATTACTATTCATAATTTACCTTACCTTAATTTACTTAGAG